>NC_092728.1:101417133-101491839 GCF_047496885.1 Scyliorhinus torazame | reverse complement strand
CATCCACTCTATCCATGCCCCTCATAATCTTATAGGCCTTTATCAGTCCGAGTCTATTCAGCCTCTCCACATAGCTAACACCCTCCAGACCAGGCAACATCCTGGCAAACTCCTCTGCACCCTCTCCAAAGCCTCCACGTCCTTCTGGTAGTGTGCTGACCAGAATTGTGCGCAATATTCCAAGTACGGCCTTACCAAGGTTCTATACAACTGCAGCATGACTTGCCAGTTTTTATACTCGATGCCCCGTCCAGTGAAGGCAAGCATTCCATATGCTTTCATGACTACCAAGTTACTGGGCTAATTATGCAGAGGCCAGGACTAATGATTCACAGATGTGAATTGAAATCTCGTCATACAGCTGAGGCATTTGAATTCACTTAAATAGTTACGTTGGGATTAAAAAGCTAGCCTCCGTAATGGTCCCCATGAGACCACCAGATTGCCATAATTCCCTGTTTGGTTCACTAATGGGGAAAGGAAATCTGTGGTTTTTCCATCGGCCTGGCCCATATGTGACTCCAGACCCACAGCAATGTGGTTGATTCTCCGAAATGGCCTGGCAAGGCGTTCGGTTCGCAGCCGTTCCAGGAAGTGACTCTCCACCACCTCCTCAAGGGCAATTAGGGATGGGCCGTAAAGGCGGCGATGTCCACATCCCGGGAATAAATGGTGAAAAGCGAAGGGACACCGCTGAGGAGTACCGAGCTCTGTCACCTTCTCCGGCCCCCAGAGCCCTCCGCAGTGTCTGTGCCCCTGTAATTCTAGTCTCTTCAGCTCCTCTTCTTTCTTTCGCTGCATTATTAGTGTCCAGGCCCTGGGCTGCCTGAGCTCTGGAATTCCCTCCCCGCCTCTCTCTCTACCCCTTGAAGACACGCTCCTCAAAATCTGACCAAGCTTTTGGTCACCTGTGTTGATATTTCCTTATGCGGCTTGGGGTCAAATTCTCTTCGATAAGTGCTCTTGGTGAGCAACTTGGGATCTTCGATTTTGTTAAAGGTGCCAAGTCAGAGGCGTGCGCTCCCTCTGCGTCCAATCAAGCATACATATTTATATTTTTTAACCACTTGAGTTGATGATTCAACATTTTCCAAAATGCATTGTTAAATACTCGGCGTGTATTAAATGTATTCAATCTTATTCAAGAGCCGTAGTTGGTGAACAAGCCTGATTTTCAATCTTGCGACCCACTGAGATGAAGGGGGCGGGGCCACTCCTGCCCCCCCCCCCCCCCCCCCCCTCTCTCTCACCATCCTGGGTTGCTGCTCTGGAGTGTGGTTCCGGCCCACCAGTGTATACCTCTGTTACAGATCTTGCGTGGCCCGTGGTTTAAAGCCTTCCGTTATCTCTTTGCGTTTAGGAGGTGATCCATCAGGAATCCAGGGCAGTCGAGGGAAGGAAGAGTCAGAGAATCTGCAGGAAGAGGTCCTTTTCGCCTGAAGTGGAAACCGTGGTCAGGACGAAGGCGAGACGTAAGATTACCCCACTGAAATCAAAATCAGGCGGGGCATTTAATCCCACCTCGTTGTCTGCGCTTGTGGATTTTGCCGCACAGTTCACTGATGGACATTTATACTGTACCTCATTTCCACAGTGCTGAATGTATCTGGTGGACACGCATTGACTAGCGTCGTGTACTCCAAACTGGTAGATTAATGCATTACACTGACGTTTGTCTCCATGAAAAACCATTTAGTCTGAGCCCTGACCACTTACTTGTTCCACGTCTTTTTAAAAAATAAATTTAGAGTACCCAATTCATTTTTTCCAATTAAGGGGCAATTTAGCGTGGCCAATACACCTACCCTGCACATCTTTGGGTTCTGGGGGCGAAACCCACGCAGACACGGCGAGAATGTGCAAACTCCACACGGACAGTGACCCAGGGCTGGGATTGAACCTGGGACCTCGGCGCAGTGAAGCAGCAGTGCTAACCACTGCACCACCGTGCTGCCCTTGTTCCACGTCTTTAATACATTAAATAGCCTGTGTATCTGCACATTTCCTATCCGGTAGCTTTCCTCCTTGTTGTCGTGAGTTTCCGTTGACATCGAACATGGAAAATGGCCATAATGGAGTAATGCCCTCACCAGTGAGGTTGTAGTAAAGGCTGCAGCCACTGAGTGGCAGTGTTGCCTCAATGTCCTCCAACACACTCAGAACATTACCACATTTGGGATCTTGTCTCCTTTCGACCTTCATTTGCTGCTAATTTCTTTTCAGGAGATTGATGGACTCTTGTTCCAGCATTACGACTGAGAATTCCACATCGTAACTTCACCTTGTTAATTATTTTCCTGCAAGTGTCTGCTCTCTCGGTTTATCAGTGAGTAACGTCGCCACACTCCCAGGTGACGAAAGGCTGCTTTCCCTTTGAGGGTGGGGGGGCGGAGAGCTGACTGGTGGTGATTTAACCTGAGGGTCACCACACCTCAGGCAAGGGGCAAGGTTGGGGAAGCGGGGCCTTCATGAATAACCTCAGCCGGTGCGGGATTGAACCCGCGCTGCTGGCCTCGCTCCGCATCACATGCCCGCTGTCCAGCCAACTGAGCCATACCAGCCTATCCTTATAGACCGAAACATCGCAGAATGTGGCCATTCGGCCACCTATACCTGTGCCAGCTCTTTGAAATAGCTACCCAGTTAGTCCCAGGCCCTTCCTCGCCCTGTAGCCCTCCTGATGTTTGTGTTCAAATGTTTATTCAATTCTCTTATGAATGTTGCTGTTGAACCTGCTTCCACGCCGTCCCAGACAGTGCATTCTAACAAAAGGCTCTCCTCATGTTTTCTCCGGTTCCGTTGCTGATTGTTGCGAATCTGTGTCCACTGGTTAGTGACCCTCCTGTCAACGGATACACTTTCCCCTTGCTTACTCTTTACGATATTGAATAAGAGTTCTTTCATTCCCGTTTAATGTTTGCGCTAAGAACTGGTTTTATATACATATATTTTTTTACATTTCTCTGCTAGGAGGAAGGCCGGAGTTGAATTCTGCTGCGATATCTGCAAATCCCCATCCGTCACCAATCCCAGCCGCCGGGGCAATAGGCTGAAGCAGTCGGGTTACAGCCCGTCGCCACGTTGGAAGATCGACTCAAAGACAGGCCGGGTGCTGACCCTGTGCAACGCTTGCGGTGAGAGTGGCCCAGGAGATCTGCCTGTGTGCCGACGTGAGACGTGCCAACAGACACCCTCCCACGGTGGGGATTTTCCCGGCACCGGCCGACAGCAGGATCCTCTGGCCGCACCGAGGTCGACGGCGATTTGCGTTCTTCGGCAGTGCCGGGAATCTCCCGACGGGACCGAACGATCCTGCCGGCTGGAAAATTCCCCCCTTCCTTTTATTTTTGGATTTAAAACAAAAAACAAAAATCCAGCGGCAGAGGCATTGCCGCAGGGTTCCTGGGTGGGGCCGGGCTTCGAGGCGCAGTGAAGCAGCAACGGGCGGGAGCCTATGGCCTAGAGGGAGAGTGAGAGACGAGCAGGGTGAGGGCTGGTGCCTCTGCTAGGCGCAGTCTCGGGGGGGGGGGTTGGGGGGAGGAGATGTGACCCCATTCACTGGTGCTGTGACCCCCCTCCCCACCCCGGGTTGAGGTCGTAACCCACAGTTTGGGAAACGCTGTCGCGAACGATGCAGGGGCCATTTGCTTCTAATAGTGGCAGACCATTCTCCTTCACCATTTCACTGTAACCAAACCAACGGCGACTGTTTTTATATGTTGGGGGGGGAAGAATCGGAATGAGTATTGACACCGCCGTAGGTTGAAGAGGTAGCGGCTGCGGGCAGGACTTGCCGCAAGCTGTGTCCGTTTAATGAGAGTCTCCACGTACAACAGCCAGCAGAATCCCTGACGGTACTCTCCGAGGAGCCTCTCAGGAAAAGCAGGCTGATTTCTCAAACAAAATGCAGTTAGTGGGGGGTAGTATCATTCCGATTTGTGTGAGTAAAATCAGTCCCAGTCACTTACAGGGCCCACTGATTTTGGGGGTGGATTTGGAATGATCCAATCGCCTCCTTTCTGGTCAGGGCTGGCGGTGTCACTGTATGCAGTCTTAATTTAACAAAAATAAAATTCCTTCCTGCTCGCTTCAGGCTTGGCGTTTGGCAGATCCCGACGCCCTCGCTCATCTTGCTCTGGTGCGGACGCCGATGAACGCAGAAAGCATCAGGATGCCCTCCGGGCGTTTGCGGTGTCCATGACAGAGTTGCTGGGAGACCAGGATGCGGAGAAGCTGTGCTGCCCTCTCTTTGTGAAGAAACCGTGTCAGTGTCTGCAGAACTACCTCAAGAGGACAGGTTGGCGTATCCATGAACCACACCCCCCCCCCCCCCCCAACAAAAATGGGCTGGTTTAGCACGGGCTAAGACAGTGGCTTGTAATGCAGAACAAGACCAGCAACGCGGGTTCAATTCCCGTTCCAGCATCCCTGAACAGGCGCCGGAATGTGGCGACTAGGGGCTTTCCACAGTAACTTCATTGAAGCCTACTTGTGACAATAAGTGATTATTATTCTTATTACATGCTGGCCTCCACTCCGCCCCTGATTTCAATCGCTGCAGCGAAGGCTGTGCCTTCAGCTACCTGGGACCCGAGCCCTGGGACCCTCCCCCTTAACCCCTCTGTCATCCTTTTAGAATGTTCCTCACAACTGTCCTCTAACACCAAACCTGTGACCACTTGGCCGAAAGCCTCTTTATAAGCCTGAGGGTGGGATTATCCTTCTCTTTCCCGCTTCCCGCCTGGGGAATATTCTGATCCCACCACTGCCCCCCATCCCCCCCCCCCCGTCCCCCGTCCCACCGCATCAGGGAAGGTGAGCCACGCAAACGGCCTTGGACGTCAGCGGGGCAGGAAGATTCCATCGACAGCCGGTGGCGAGCTTCCTCGGCCACCGCTAAACACGTCACAGAGTCAAACCTTGTTTTACAGCCGCTGCTGTGAAATATCTTGGGATGTTTCATAGTGTCAAAGGTGCTACGTTAATGCAACTTGTTGTATACAAAAGCAGAGAGATAGCTCTGATCGAGCGTGTGTGTTAGCGGTATTCCTAGATTCCTGAGAATCCACTAATGTTTCTTTCCTTTCCTGGAGGCACAATTCCTGCTGTGTGTCAGCCCAGCTGCCATTATTCATGTGGGAGGTGCCAGAGATGGAGGTTCCTGAGTTCACCTCTCACTGCGGTGAATTCAGCACAAATGCTAAGCTGCTGATCCTTAGTGTAGCACTGAGGGAATGATGGAGCGTTGGATGAGACGCAAAAAAGGGTCTGGTTTAGCACAGTGGGCTAAACAGCTGGCTCGTAATGCAGAACCAGGCCAGCAGCGCGGGTTCAATTCCCGTACTGGCCTCCCCGAACAGGCGCCGGAATGTGGCGACTAGGGGCTTTTCACAGTAACTTCATTGAAGCCTACTTGTGACAATAAGTGATTATTATTCTTATTACATGCTGGCCTCCACTCCGCCCCTGATTTCAATCGCTGCAGCGAAGGCTGTGCCTTCAGCTACCTGGGACCCGAGCCCTGGGACCCTCCCCCTTAACCCCTCTGTCATCCTTTTAGAATGTTCCTCACAACTGTCCTCTAACACCAAACCTGTGACCACTTGGCCGAAAGCCTCTTTATAAGCCTGAGGGTGGGATTATCCTTCTCTTTCCCGCTTCCCGCCTGGGGAATATTCTGATCCCACCACTGCCCCCCATCCCCCCCCCCCGTCCCACCGCATCAGGGAAGGTGAGCCACGCAAACGGCCTTGGACGTCAGCGGGGCAGGAAGATTCCATCGACAGCCGGTGGCGAGCTTCCTCAGCCACCGCTAAACACGTCACAGAGTCAAACCTTGTTTTACAGCCGCTGCTGTGAAATATCTTGGGATGTTTCATAGTGTCAAAGGTGCTACGTTAATGCAACTTGTTGTATACAAAAGCAGAGAGATAGCTCTGATCGAGCGTGTGTGTTAGCGGTATTCCTAGATTCCTGAGAATCCACTAATGTTTCTTTCCTTTCCTGGAGGCACAATTCCTGCTGTGTGTCAGCCCAGCTGCCATTATTCATGTGGGAGGTGCCAGAGATGGAGGTTCCTGAGTTCACCTCTCACTGCGGTGAATTCAGCACACATGCTAAGCTGCTGATCCTTAGTGTAGCACTGAGGGAATGATGGAGCGTTGGATGAGACGCAAAAAAAGGGTCTGGTTTAGCACAGTGGGCTAAACAGCTGGCTCGTAATGCAGAACAAGGCCAGCAGCGCGGGTTCAATTCCCGTACTGGCCTCCCCGAACAGGCGCCGGAATGTGGCGACTAGGGGCTTTTCACAGTAACTTCATTGAAGCCTACTTGTGACAAGCGATTATTATTATTAATTAAATTCCTGCTGGTATCCCCCCCCCCACCCCGCCCCAGTACGGGCATTCTCTAAAACTGGCAATCCGTGTTTATCGTGAGCGGAATAGTTGTGGCTTCAGTTCTGATTTCCCTTTCATCCCTCACGTCAGGGGACGAGCTGAGTGAATGCCGGCGTCGAGCTGCAAACCTCCTGCAGCTGCTGAAGGAAGCCAGGCGTCTGAGTTTACTGAAATGCTACGATGCGAGCCACGTCCAGCAACTGGAGACACCGAGGAGGCAAGTAACCCGGCTGCCGTACACATTAAACCCGCTTCTTCCGACTGACATCTAAAGGGGATACAATCCTGCCTGGTCTTTTCTGGGATGAATGTGCGAAGCAACTTAATGGCTTCTCACTGATTGCATGTTTTCAGGTGTCACTCTCTCTCAAGGTATCTCCTTGGATATCTGTGCTGCTAAATTGCTAAAGGGTTAACGCCCAAGGACAGAGTGATTTTGGATGAATGCATCCAATCATCCTTATTATAACCCTAATGAGACCCAGGGGGACACATCGATTGCCCACCCAGCTGGGGTTCGTATATTCGCCCTTTAAAAGCCGGCCTGGTCAGGGACTGGCACATCTGGTCGTCCTTTCTGGGACAATGAAGTTGTAAGCCGCATTGCGGCCTTTGCTTTGTGTTAACTAATTAAATATTGTTCAACTTATCACCTGAGCTTTCATCGCCCTGTACGATGGGGAGGTTGTACAGGCTCCCGCAGCCCCACGTGAGGGGATAGAGGGGGCAGGAAGCACCTCTCGTTCGGCAGGCACAGATTTCAGAACCACCGCTGCGACAGCGGTGTCGGGGCCGAGGTTTAAACCCTGCCCTTGCTTGGCTCCCAGGCAGGGGCACTACCATTAAACCAAAGGCTTGCTCAGTCACACAATGGTGTTTTTAAGTGACAATTCGTCAGTGTTGGTCGCTGATTGACAACTACCTGAGGCCAGCCCGTCCACTTACGATAGGCCTTCCGCCTACCCCATCCAGTCACAATGTTAAAAGTACTCTTTCTTCCTTCAGGCGGGGCATAGGACTGGGTAACGGTCAACGGAAGTCAAAGGCTTTTGAGGAGTTTGTGCTGAAGAATCGCATGGTGTTGAAAACTGAGTTGAGACTGTGCGAACGAGCCACTCAGCGGATCTTGGGCTACTCCAACAACTTCCTGCACAAAAAGCTGAAAACCGATCCTGAGGTAAAGCGAAACGTGTCAGATTAGAACCCAGACGACAAACCCAAACGCGTCCTGCTGCTGTGCTTCCTTCTGTCGGTGACAGTGGCCCCTGTGGCTAGCACCCCCTCCCACCCGCCCCCACCCCCGCTCCGAGTCAGAAGGTTCAGGTCCCAGAGGCCCGAGCACGAAGCTGACGCCCTAGTGCGGCAACGAAGGGGTGCTGCACTGTCGGAGGGCACCCTCTTCCAGATGTGACGTTAAACTGCCATCCACTCTAACCCCTCAGTTGGATGTAAGGGCTCCCATGGTACTATTTTGGAGATGAGCAGGGGGAGTTCTCTTTGGTGCCCTGGACAATAATTATCCCTCAGTCTACATCAGAGATTATCTGGTTATTACCGTATTGCTGTTCGTGGGAGCTGTCCATCACGCTTCCTAAACCACACAGTGACTACACTTGGGGAGGCGGTGACGCAGTGCTCTTATCACTGGACTAGTAAACCAGAGACCCAGAGTAATGCTCTGGGAACGCGGGTTCAAATCCCACCACTGCAGATGGGGAAATTTGAATTCAATAAAAATCTGGAATTAAAAGTCTAACGATGACCATGAATAATAATCCTTTTTGGATGTAAAGGGCTTTTGTACATCTGTGAGTTGGTGAAAGGTGCTAAATAAATTCAAGACCGTCTTTCTTCACCCACTGCATTGTTCTTTCAAATTTCCACAGAAAGGAGAGCGAGTTAAAAGGACTAAAGGGAAGGGAGCCCTGGGTCTTCTCAAACCAATTGCCGAACTAGTGAAGGAGAGATGCTGTGCGGACAACTGTGTCTGGGTAACTCGGTCTGCCTTTTGCTGGCGATGAACTTTGTGTTGACTGAAAAGCGGAAATGGACATTTGTTTGAAAGACTCCTCGGTTGTGTTTTCCCCCAGATGGCGCACACTCACGGGCGTCTGCTGCACCTCTGGAGGGAGCGTGCCTTGAAAGGACAGGCTGACGCACGCAGAGCCCTGGCTGAGATGCTCACACCTTCAGGTGGGTTGTGAAAATGGAACTGAGCACAATCTTATCCTGTTCTGTTTAGGTCAGATAGCCAACACATGCTGGACCGACTTGGTAGGAATATATCGTAAAAAGAAACAAATGCACAGAAACAGACCATCCTGCTTATGCCCCTCTTTACAGTCCACACGAGGGCAGCACGGTGGCACAGTGGGTTAGCTCTGCTGCCTCACGGCGCCGAGGTCCCTGGTTCAATCCCGGCTCTGGGTCACTGTCCGTGTGGAGTTTGCACATTCTCCCCGTGTTTGCGTGGGTTTCACCCCCACAACCCAAAGATGTGCAGGCGAGGTGGATTGGCCGCGCTAAATTGCCCCTTAATTAGAAAAAATGCATTGGGTACTCTAAATTTTAAAAAAAATTACAGTCCACACGAGTCTCCTTTCACCACCTTCATCTCAACACCTCCTTCCGTTCCTTTCTCTCTTGTGTATTTGTCCCGTTTGTGATTAAAAGCCATCTAGCTATTCACCTCACCTGGGATTGTCCTTCTTCGAAGGTTGGGGAACATTTAACAGGAGGTGCCCAAACGATGAAGGGTTTTGGTGGAAATAAACTTTTCCCACTTGACTGGAGAGTTGATAAACGGGGAACACGACCTAAAGTACTTGACTAAAGAACCAGAGAGAGAGAGAGAGACGTGGATTTTTCTGACAAGCAATGAATTTTCATTTGAAAGGCATTGTCTGAAGTGATGATGGAAACAGATTCAATAGTACCTTGCAAATGAGAATTTGATAAATACTTACGCAGGAAAATAAGAAGCAGGATTATGGTGAGAGAGCTGAGGCTAACTGGATAACTCTTTCAAAAGTGCTGGCAGAGACATGGTGAGCGGCATACCCTCTTGCTGTGCTGCATCACTTCATAAAGCGAGCCCCAAGCCTGTTTCATCTTTTTTCTCCTCTTCAGTCCCGATTTCTTCCTTGTGAATCTTTCTTTTTGCCCTTTGTCTGAGCCCTGAATGTGGATCTTTCTGTAGTTTCTCTCCTATCTAAACCCCCCCCCCATCTCCTGCTCCCTCAACTCTATTGCCACTAAACCGCCAATCGCCCAACCTCTCCTCCGGGTGCCCATGTTAGCTGATATTGGAATCATAGAATTTACAGTGCAGAAGGAGGCCATTCGGCCCATCGAGTCTGCACCGGCCCTTGGAAAGAGCATCACACGTAAGCCCATGCCTCCACCCTATCCCCGCAACCCTGTAACCCCACCTGACCCCTTTTTTTTGGACACCAAAGGCAATTTATCATGGCCAATTCACCGAACCTGCACATCTTTGGACTGTGGGAGGAAACCGGAGCACCCGGAGGAAACCCACGCAGACACGAGGAGAACGTGCAGACTCCGCACAGACAGTGACCCAAGCCGGGAATTGAACCTGGGACCCTGGAGCTGTGATGTAACAGTGCTAACCACTGTGCCACCCTCTCTCTTTGTTCAGGACTTGTCTCCCTTTAACATCCACTGTCACCACCTACTCTTCAAAATAAAAAGAAACAACTCCCGACTCCAACATTCTTAGAAGCGACATTCTACCCTCTGTAAACTTGATGTCGTCCAGAATTCCGTCGCCCGTGTCGTGTCTAGGGCGGGAGATGGTGCCGGTGTGAACAGCCGGAAGATCCTGCCCATTATTTCTGCAGGTTTCATTTTGCTTTGTCCTTGTGTTCCGCCGAGCTGGGAAGTTGCGAAGGATTGACGTGCTCTACGTTGCCCCGTTGGTGTCGGTCTCTAAACTCTCTTTCCTTGACCCAGGCGGCTCGCATTCCAACTGCTACAGGTTCATCAGCTGGGTGACGGGATGTAGCCACAGCACCATCAGCCAGGTCAGCGGGCAGATGAGGAGGACGGGGGGCGATCGCGAGCCCCCTCCCCACGGGCTGAAGAAGTGGTGGAAGGCAGGTGACGTTTCATTGCTGACGTGCGCGTCAAGGCGAGGGATAGCGATCGATCGTAGGACTGTTGCACCTTGCATGGTTTGTGCCAGCGTCAAGACTACAGAGCAGGGAAATTTAAAATTAGAAAACTAATAAATTTAGAGTACCCAATTCATTTTTTCCAATTAAGGGGCAATTTATCAAGGCCAATCCCTGCACGCTTTGGGTTGTGGGGGCGAAACCCACGCAAACACGGGGGAGAATGTTCAAACTCCACACGGACAGTGACCCAGAGCCGAGGTCGAACCTGGGACCTCGGAGCCGTGAGGCAGCAGGGCTAACCCACTGCGCCACCATGCTGCCCTCAGAGCGGGGAAAATGACAGCCATTGGCTGAAAGTCAGCTGGTCCATCAAATCTGCCCTAGGCTGCATGATGGGGCGGCATAGCGGCACAGTGGTTAGCACTGCTGCCTCCCAGCTCCAGGATCCCGGGTTCGGCTCCCGGCTTGGGGTCACTGTCTGTGCGGAGTCTGCACGTTCTCCCCGTGTGTGCGTGGGTTTCCTCCGGGTGCTCCGGTTTCCTCCCACAGTCCAAAGATGCGCCGGTTAGGTGGATTGGTCACGCTAAATTGCCGCTTAGAGTGGGGTTGCAGGTATAGGGTGGGGGGTTGGACTGAGGTAGGGTGAGTGCAGACTCGATGGGCCGAATGGCCTCCTTCTGCAGTGTAGTGATTCTATGAGGGATTCCATGACTAGACACTTCCTACAACCCCCCCCCCCACACCCCATCCATCTCCTGCATCGCTACCCATCCACAGCCACATTATACCCTAGGAGAGGTAAAACAGAGGGATCCAGGGTCAGTAAGGGGAGGGGTGGGGGAAACACTGGAACATTTCTCTCTGCCCCCCCCCCCCCCCCCCCCCCCACAGGCAATTGAGACCAGTGCAGGAGGGCATTGGCACGCAGTGCTGGCTATTTGTTCATAAGCTTAACACAAAGTACATGTTGGATGCGGAGTTTGTAGAATCAGAGGATGGTTGCACCACAGGAGGAAACCATTCAGCTGACTGTGTCAGTGCCAGCTCTCTGCCAGCAGCACCTCAGCTGGTCCCACTCCCCTGCGAGTGCCCCGTCGCCCTGAAATCTTTCTCTCTTGAGGTTATTTTCCAATTCCCTTTTGAAAGCCGCAATAATCAAGCGTGTGAGACTCTTCTCCCAAATGGACATGAGTAGCCACTGCTTCAGTTAAATAAATTGCAGGCCCTTCCCGGCGGGGGTCGGCTCTCCCGTGCATTTTGAATAATTTGTTTTGTTTTTTTGGTTGTCGGAGGAAACAAAGATGCAGGGGGTGACCGACTCTGAGCAAAAGCGCACGGGTGTGAAGACAGCGGAACTCCGAAATGTCGCTTCGTCTGCCGGCAGTGCAGGAGCTTCCATCCCACAAACTATCACAGTCTCTGTGAGCAACAGTTCATTGCCAGCGGAGCTCTCTCTCCCGGCCGCTGTAAGTTCCTTCCTTTTGTTTTTATTCTTTTATGGGATGTGGTCAGGTCAACATTTGTTGCTTATAATAATAATCGCTTCTTGTCACAAGTAGGCTTCAAATGAAGTTGCTGTGAAAAGCCCCTAGTCGCCACATTCCGGCGCCCGTTCGGGGAGGCCGGTACAGGAATTGAACCCGCGCTGCTGGCCTTGTTCTGCACTACAAGCCAGCTGTTTAATCCCACTGTGCTAAAACCAGCCCCCTTATCCCTCAGGAGATGGAGGTGAGCTCCCTTCTTGAACCACTGCAGTCCATGTGCTGCAGGTATACCTATGGGACTTTGACCTGGCGACAGTGAAGGACCGGCTGATATATTTCCAAGTCAGGATGGTGTGTGAGTTGCAGGGGGGACCTGCAGTTGGTGTGTTCCCAGGCATCTGCTGCCCCTGGTCCTCCTCGGTTGTGGGGGGTGCGGGTTTGGAAGGTGCTGACGGAGTATCCTTCTAAGTTGCTGCGGTGCATCTTGTAGACAGTACACACGGCTGCCACCGTGCGTCAGTGGTGGAGGGAGCGAATGCTTAAGATGGTGGATGGTGCCAATCAAGTGGCCTGTTTTGTTCTGGATGGTGTTGCGCCCCTCCTGTATTGCTGGGGCTGCACTCACCAGGGTTAGTAAATATTGTATCACACTACTGTTGATGGTGGACAAAGAGTAAGGAGGTGGGTTACTGCAGAATTCCCAGCCTGTGACCTGCCCTTGTAGCCACAGTGTTTCTCTATTGTCCATTTTCTGAGGACACGTTAAGCACTGATCAAACTGTAAACCTAAAGAAAGATTTGCATTTAGAATCATAGAATTTACAGTTCAGAAGAGGTCATTTAGCCCATTGAGTCTGCACTGGCTCTTGGAAAGTGCACCCTGCCCAAGCCCACACCTCCACCCCATCCCAGTAACCCCATCTCACCTTTTGTGGACACTAAGGGCAATTTATCACGGCCAATCCACCTAACTGCACATCTTTGGACTGTGGGAGGAATCCGGAGGAAACCCAAGCACACATGGGGAGAACATGCAGACTCCGCACAGACAGTGAACCAAGCCAGGAATCGAACCTGGGACCCTGGAGCTGTGAAGCAATTGTGCTAACTACTGTGCTACCACGCCGCCCATTTGATAAATGGAGAGCGTCCCAAAATTGAAGATAAATATGTAGAAAGGAATAGCAGGATATGTTGCTTTACCACCTTAAAGGATACATGTAAATTCAAGCTGTCCTCGCATGTCCTTCCGTTGTCTAATCGTGAGAATAGACAACTCGTGTTGATGGTGAGGAACTGTAATAATTCCAGGGGCGCAGTTTGAAAGGCTTGGTTTGGGGGGGGGTCAATATTTAAGGCCCCGCTGGTGAGCCCTTATGGGGTGGGCCTCCATCCGCTCAACACAGGTCCCACGGGGAGATCAGTCAGCAATCCCCCCCCCCCCCTCCCCCAGTGGTCTTTGTGAGGGTTATAATGGGAAACACAGGGGGAAATTTTGGGCGGGCATGGTAGCACAGTGGTTAGCACTGTTGCTTCACAGCGCCAGGGTCCTGGGTTGGATTCCCGGCTTGGGTAACTCTGTGCGGAGTCTGCACGTTCTCTCTGTGTCTGCGGGGGTTTCCTCCGGGTGCTCCGGTTTCTTCCCACAAGTCCTGAAAGACCTGCAGGTTAGGTGAATTGGACATTCTGAATTCTCCCTCAGTTTACCCGAACAGGTGCTGGAATGTGGCGACTAGGGGCTTTTCACGGTAACTTCATTGCAGCGTTAATGTAAGCCTACTTGCGACACTAAAGATTATTATTAATATTAAAGAGTGTAGGGCTGGTTGGGCAAACTGACCTGTTTTTGCGCTGTGTTCTGTGTCATCTCATAAGCTTTATTATTGCATGTAATAATTTAGTGCATTTCCACATAGGCTTATGCTCTGCCTTCTCTTTTAATTTGCCTTCTTCCCCTCTCCTTTAAACCAGGTTCAGCTGCAGGTCCAGCAGCAACAGATCGAAGCCCTAAAGAAACGAGTTCAGGACCTCCAGCAGCAGCAACACAGCTACAAGCAGCTGCAGGTAGCTCCAAAACACACTCTTGGGAGGCAGTGTCAGAGAGCGAGGGATTGGCTTGGGTGGGACACTGCGAACCAGGGGAAGGGTACGCTGCAGTGAAGGTCCCAGCCACACTCGCACCATTGGGGGGTGGTCTTCTGGTCTGGCCTAACCAGCAGAGCATTGATGAGGTCGAGAACCAAAAGGGCGTTAAAAGACACGCGCACACAGACCGCTTTCATCTTTTTCCAGTCATTTACTGGATATCAATGGAACCAAACGTAACGCCGGACGTACGCCTCTCATTGATGCATTGTTAGACGTTTTACACCCAAGACTAATTTCTACCCCATATTCGTGTCTGCAGAACCGTTGACCGTATTGGTCTTTTTCTACTCTTCTCCTTTTCTGTCCGCTCTTGATGTGTGGGGTTTCATAGAATCATAGACTCCCTACAGTGCAGAAGGGGGCCACTCAGCCCGTCGACTCTTCACCGACCCTCCGAAGGAGCACCATACCTAGGTCCACGCCTCCACCCTATCCCTGCAACCCCACCTAATCTTTTTGGACGCTTAATGGCAAATTTAGTCCAGACAATCCACCTAACCTGCCCATCTTAGGACTGTGGGAGGAAACGGGAGTCTCCGGAGGAAGCCCACACGTTTCAGAGATCGTTTCCCTTCTCAGTTACGCTGAAGGATTTGGACGACCCCCAGCAGGGTCGGAGAATCGCCAGGGGGGGGCGGAGTGAATCCCGCCCCCGCTGGCCGCCGAATTCTCCGGCACCAGAGATTCGGCGGGGGTGGGAATCACGCCGCGCCGGTCGGCGCCCCCGGCGATTCTCCTGCCTGCGATGGGCCGAAGTCCCGCTGCTGTAATGCCTGTCCCGCCGGCGTGAATCAAACCACCTCCCTTACCGGCGCGAGCGGGCTCCGGAGTCCTGCGGGGGGGGGGGAGCGGGAGGCGATCTGGCCCCGGGGGGTGCCCCCACAGTGACCTGGCCCACGATCGGGGCCCAACTGATCCGGTGGGCGCGGGTGAACTCTTTTACTACGCGTCGTGTAGGTGTAGGTCTCCGCGATGGCTGACGCGTAGGTGACCTCCCCTCTGCGCATGCGCGGGGATGATGTCAGCAGCCGCTGACCCGCCCGGGCATGCGCGGACTTCCGCCGGCCGTTCGGCCCCGGCTGCCGTGGCGCCAAAGGCCTTCCACGCCAGCCGGCAGGACGGCAACCACTCCGGCACGGGCCTAGCCCCTAAAGGTGAGGGCTTGGCCCCTAAAGGTGTGGAGTTCACGCCACTCCATCCCACCGGGACCCCCCCGCCCCGCCAGGTAGGGGAGAATCCCGCCCAAGGTTTCAATTCCATTGGCAATATCACAAACACAGCTGAGCCGTGCGGTGCATTACACTTTCTGATTCGTGCCACAAGAGGCTCTACATTTGTACAACTTACCTGGGTGTCAAGAGACCGGGAACACCCGCTGCAACAATAACTGGAATTTGTATGGCGCCTTTACCGTAGTAAAATGTCCAAAAGGGCTTCGTAGAAGTGTAAGTTTAAGGTTAAAGGAGAAGAAAGAGCTCAAACGTTGGAGACGTTTAGGGAGAGCAATCCAGGCCTTATGGCCTCGGGAGCTGAAGGCAGGGCTGCGATTGAAATGTGGGACGTGTGAGAGGCTAGGAGTGGCTGACACAGAGCTCACTGAGGAGGGCGCTCCAGAGAGGGGGAGAGGTCGGCTGCAGTGCAGCACCCCTGTGGCTTCTCGTCGAGGGTACGTATAGGGGCCGAGTGACTTCGGACTCATTAAGAAGTCCTACAACACCGGGTTAAAGTCCAGCTGGTCTGTTTGGAATCACAAGCTTTCGGAGCACAGCTCCTTCCTCAGGTGACTGGTGGGTTACACAAACACTTATATAGACCAAGCCAATGAAACTCATTGCGGACTCATTGACTGCAGTGTCAGGACTGCAACTTTACTCACTGGGCCTTTTGGAAGCAGGACTAAAGAGTTTGTTTTGAAGGGAGCAGTGAGCAGGGAGGAGGCCCTTTCAGCTCCTTGACCCAGCGATGACAAACCAGCTTTTCCCCACATCCCTTAATATGCTTGCCAGACAAAATGCCATCAATCTCAACCATCGATAGCTTTTTGGGGAAAGAGGGTTCCACACTTTCGCGACCCATTCGCGTGGATAAATACCTCTTCGCTTCACTCCTGAAACGCCCAGCTCTAATTTTTTTTTAAATTTAAGAGTACCCAATTATTTTGTTTTCCCAATTAAGGGGCAATTTAGCGTGGCCAATGCACCTAACCTGCATATCTTTTGATTGTGGAGGTGAGACACACGCAGACACGGGGAGAATGTGCAAACTCCACACGGGCAGTGACCCAGGGCTGGGATTCGAACCCTGGTCCTCAACGCCGCCGACCCAGTGCTAACCACTGCGCCACGTGCCCCCCCCCCCCCCCCCCCCAGGCCCAGCTCTAATTTTGAGATTGAGTTCCTTGTTCTGGATCTCTGTGTGTAACTTATCGTATCCCTCAATTATTTTAAGACGAACACCCTTCCACCCACAAGGAAATAATAGCCAACCAGTTCTTTATGCCCTTAACGCATGAAACCCTGCTATCAGCCTGTTTGAATGTGTACTGTACCTTTTAATAGTATCGAATCCTACAAATGATTTGCCCCATATCCATTCTTAAGTTCCTGTATTGTAAAATGTGAATTTATTTTTAGTGATACAGAACACTGCAGTTTTCTCACTTGTGTTTGTGAGCCTTTGCTGCATCCACATTAGCTTCCACGTGTCCTGTGTTTTAATAGTATTTGCACTTCAGAAAGTACCCTTTAGGACATCCTGAGGTTGTGAAAGGCGCTATGTAAATGCACATTCTTCCTGGTCCCACAGCAGGAAGCCACAAGGGCCCAGATCCATCCTCCGCATCTCCTCGGAACATCACAAGTCCTCAGCCCTCATCCGCGATCCTTGCATCAACCGGACAGTGTCATAACCAAACGGCAAACGGTGGGACTGCAGCTCAAAGCGACGCAGCAGCCGTGTCACGTGCTGAAAGAGGGGCCGGTAATCGCGCAGGCTCCTAGCCATTCCCAGGTGGTGTCTGCCATACAGTCCATAGGGATCCTCCAGGATGCACTCCAACGGAACGATATTCAGGTGGGTAAAGTCTGAGTTTTATTTGGGTTCATGTTGGTTCCCACCTCACCCTCTCACACTGCTCCTGGTTTCCTTACCTGACCAGAGTTGATGAGCGATTGGTTACAGGTCTCTGACTGCTGCCTTCTGTAAGCGAGCATTGCCAGCTGTAGCGGAGTCGGGAGCACTACCCTCTCTGGGTCCGAATTGCATCCCACTAGAGCTCAGCTAGCCACTTGAGTGCCTCACTGAGGGAGTGCCTGTCGGGACGTGCTTTCTTTTAGATGAAGGGTTAAACGTCAATTGCTGTGTGCCCTCACAGGAGGGTCAGTTTGAGAAAGAATAAGGGAGTTTTCCCCAGTGTCCTGTGTTAGCTTCTGGCTGCTGTTGAGTAAAGAGTTCTGCTCCTTTCCCAAAACACCTTTATTTTCCTTGAACACGATACAAAACTCTATCACCACACCACAAGTGCCACCTGCAATCCCTTTACATATCATTGTCAACTATTGGATACTTAACATCAATTTGACATGTAATTGGAATGTCTCTTAACCCATTCCTAACATCCTGGCCAATATTTCTCCCTCAGTCATCTAATGTGGTCATTATTACATTGTTGTTTGCTGGGCATGGCTGTAAGGCTGCTCTTCAATAGTCCTTCACTGGCAGTAAGGCGCGGTGAGATAGCCTGAGGTAACGGAAGATGCCACAGAATTGTTTTATTTAGACGCTGATTCCTGATCCCTCCTCTCCCCTTGGCATCTTCCTCCCGAACAGAGCAGGGTTTGGAACTTGTCTAGTAGTGTGTTGCAAACACAAGACCTGGTCCCTACCACTGGAATGCATTGCCTAAAAGGGTGGCGGAAGTAATTCAGCACGGTAGCACAAGTGGATAGCACTGTGGCTTCACAGCGCCAGGGTCCCAGGCTCGAATCCCCGCTGGGTCACTGTCTGTGAGGAGTCTGCACGGGTTTCCTCCGGGTGCTCCGGTTTCCCCCCACAGTCCAAAGATGTGCAGGTTAGATGGATTGGCGTGCTAAATTGCCCTTAGTGACTAAAAGGTTAGGAGGGGTTATTGGGTTACGGGGATAGGGTGGAAGTGAGGGCTTAAGTGGGTCGGTGCAGACTCGATGGGCCGAATGGCCTCCTTCTGCACTGTATGTTCTATGTAACTTTCAAATGTGAATTGGATAAGGACCAGTAAAGCACAGGGCCATGAGGAATCAGCAGGGGAGTGGGACTTATGGCTCTTTCAAAGAGTTGGCATGGACACTCTGGGCTGAATGGCCTCCTTCTGCACTGGAAGATTCTACGATTCACTTTGTGGCCAGCTGCATTGAGGGGACAGTCTGCTGCGCCTTGGCGTTGAGTCATACATCAAAATAACATTGCAAATGAGGTGTGCATCCACTTTATCTGCAAGCAGCCTCCTTGCTGTTGCAGTTTTGGTTGATGATTATGTCGATGTGTATCATTGAGGCTCCCGGACGTATTGCGTTACAGTGGGAAGTGTCTGTAGGCGCAGGTCCACGTGGTGCCGGCAGTGTAGCACGTGCTGCCACATCCTGCCCACCACTCCCTCTCTGCCACAGCGCGCTCTTTAGCACTTTACAAATCACTGGATTGGGGGCTCGCCCAGCACATATTTTCATCTTAGTACAATCGTGTGCCTCCTCACCTTTTGGGGCGACATGGCATGGTGGCACAGTGGTTAGCACTGCTGCCTGACAGCGCCAGGGACCCGGGTTCGATTCCAGCCTCGGGTCACTGTCTGTGTGGAGTCTGCACGTTCTCCCCGTGTGTGCGTGGGTTTCCTCCCGCAGTCCAAAGATGTGCAGGTTAGGTGGAATGGCCACGCTATATTGCCCCTTAGTGTCCAGGCATTTGCAGGTTAGGTGGGGTTACAGGGATAGGGTGGGGGGAGTAGGGTGGAGTGCTCTTTCAGAGGGTCTAGACGGACCCAATGAGTCGAATGTTCTCCTTCTGCATCGTAGGGTCTCTATGCTTCCATGGTTGCCTGGGTTTGTTTACAGCTCCCAACTCTGTGCCCTCGCTGCACCGCATTCCTTTCCCGGGGGACCCACTCCAGGGTCTTCAGCACAAAATCTCAGGGCAACACTCCTGGGTGCAGGACTGAGGGGTGCTGCACTGTCGGAGGTGCGTCTTTCAGATGAGACACTGAACCAAGGAGCTGTCTGCCCTCCAGTGAAATGAAAAGGATCAGGTTTATTTATCCACAAGGGCAGCATGATGGTGCAGTGGTTAGCACTGCTGCCTCACGGCGCCGAGGTCCCAGGTTCGATGCCGGCTCTGGATCGCTGTCCGTGTGGAGTTTGCCCATTCTCCCCGTGTTTGCGTGGGTTTCGCCCCCACAACTCAAACGATGTGCAGGCTAGGTGGATTGGCCACGCTAAATTGCCCCTGAATTGGAATAAAATGAATTGGGTCCTCTAAATTTAAAAAAAAAGGTATGTTGTCTACCAGTGTGATGGTTAATAAATACACTTCAGTTAGCATTACCAGAAACAGATGACCCGGCTATTTTTGCATTGCAGTTTGGGGGGTTTGCTGTGAGGATATTGGCTGATGGAACTCCTACATTACAACCATGCCGATACAGCACCAACTTTTCTATAGAACCTTTAATACTAATAAGATGCACCAAGGTGCTTTACAGGAACATAATGGAACAAAATATGCGTGAAAAGAAAATATGTAATTGGCTGTAAAGCATTTTAGGATGTCCTGAGATTGTGAGAGGCGCTATGGCAATGCAAGCTCTTTCACTCCATTGGCAGCTAGCTCCTTTCGAGTCTATGGATTTTCCTGGCACTGAACAAAGCGGCCACTTGACACCCCGACCACTCCCGGTGATCTTTGCAGCAGCAAGTCAGGCATTTGCAGCCCTCTTAGTCCTTACAGAGGGGGTTGCAGCTGACTGTCGCCAGCTGTAGCTGTGTGGTGGAACTCCTATTTGTTTGTCTAGAGTCTCCGATGCCTCCGGGAGCTCTACCAATGGCTCGTGTCTCCTGCCTGATATCTGCAGGAGTCTGAGGACTGACACAGTCCCCTCACTGTACTTCAAACCATAAGCCGTGATGTTTCCTTCTTGCCAGATGTACTCACTCCCCGCTGTTCTGTTTGCATTCATTATTTAGCTTTAGATGTTCTCACTTTTGAAATGCTGAGGTTGATGCTAAGCGCAGGTATGTTATGCAATAAGCGAACTGTTAAAGTATTGTCGGCTCCTTCATGTGTTTGAGGGTGGAACTGAATCAATGCTGTGGTACTGAACTTTATAAAAAGTCCTGCCATTTATACGAGAAAGAAAGACTTCTCTGTTCACTTCTCACAACCTCAGGACAACACATCACTTTTAGAACAATATTGGTCAGGACATTGCGCTTAGAAATAGTGGCTGTGGGATCTTTAATGCCAGGCTGAGAGGGCAGACAGGGCCTAATTTAAAAAAAATAATCTTTATTGTCACAAGTAGGCTTACATTAACACAGCAATGACGTTACTGTGAAAAGCCCCTAGTCGCCGCACTCCGGCGCCTGTTCGGGTACACAGGGAGAATTCAGAATGTCCAATTCACCCAACAAGCACGTCTTTCGGGACTTGTGGGAGGAAACTCCGGAGCACCCGGAGGGAAACCCATGCAGACACGGGGAGAACGTACGGACTCCGCACAGACAGTAACCCGAGCCGGGAATCCATTTAAGGTTTCATCCAAGATAGCACCTCTGACATAGAACATAGAACAGTACAGCACAGAACAGGCCCTTCGGCCCTCGATGTTGTGCCAAGGTTTGTACGAAACCAAGATCAAGCTACCCCACTCCCTGTCATTCTGGTGTGCTCTGACAGTGCAGCAGTCCCTCAGATTTTGTGCAACGTAACTCCACAGCTTTCTGACTTGAGGTGGGAGCGCAACCCACAAGAGACCCGGCTGCCGCAATGTTGTATTATCAGGGTCTCCACCTGATTCCTGATCATTTATAGAGTCGGCCAGCGGGAGCTGGAACCCCACAGGGACAAAGTAAATTGTCAGATTTTCAATTGTTTTCCTCCTTGTTCCCAAAACAATAAGGGAAAAATAAATAACTTGTTTTCTTTTTTAAAATTTAGGTTGTTGTTCAAACCATGGATCTGCCTTCTGGTGTTACGCTACAGAATGCCGGAAACGTGACACCACAGCCTCAGGGAACCGTGCTGTACACTATTCCCTCACAACCGATCAGCAGCTGTAACAATGAACAGTGCACAGCCCTCCCCGACCTCAGGAATGTGACGTCTCAGGCTGCGGTTTCTCAAAGTCTCAGTCCCGTCAGCCAGGGACCTCTGGTGAGTTTTTCTTCCACGTGCTGGGGGGTGGTGTTGAATATGAAAATGAAAATGGCTTATTGTCACAAGTAGGCTTCAAATGAAGTTACTGTGAAAAGCCCCTCGTCGCCACATTCCGGCACCTGTTTGGGGAGGCTGGTATGGGAATTGAACCGTGCTGCTGGCCTGCCTTGGTCTGCTTTCAAAGCCAGTGATTTAGCCCTGTGCTAAACAGCCCCTGTCACAGTGTAACCAGGGCCTAATATCTAGTCAGTCAGTATCATAGAATCGCTACAGTGCAGAAATTGGCCATTCGGCCCATCGAGTCACTAACCCTCCGAAAGAGCTCTCCTAGTTTCCACTCTCCCACCCTATCCCCATAACCACGTAACCTAACCTGCACATCCCTGGACACTAAGGAGCAATTTATCACGGCCAATCCACCTAACCTGCACATCGTTTGAACTGTGGGAGGAAACCGGAGCACCCGGAGGAAACGCATAAACAAACTCCACACAGTCATCCAAAGTCGGAATCGAACCCCGGTCTCTGGCGCTGTGAGGCAGCAGTGCTAACCAATGTGCCGCCTGAGACAGATGTAGATAGATGTGTTCTTCCAACATCTCCATCTCCTGTTTTAACATGCTGCATTTGTGTCAAATGGATTAAGGGTTGCGATGTAGGTCTTGTGGCAGAGTGACTAGTGTGCTTTTTTAAAAACCTTTATTGTCACAAGTAGGCTTACATTAACACTGCCATGAGGTTACTGTGAAAAGCCCCTAGTCGCCACACTCCGGCGCCTGTTCGGGCACACAGAGGGAAAATTCAGAATGTCCAATTCACCTAACAGCACGTCTTTTCGGGATTTGTGGGAGGAACCCGGAGCATCCGGAGGAAACCCACGCAGACACACTGAGATCGTGCCAACTCCGCACCTGGGACCCTGGCACTGTGAAGCAACAGTGCCAACCGCTGTGCTACCGTGCCGCCCACCGTGCTTACCTGTGAGACAGAAGCTCTGGGGTGAGGATTTGACGGCCGCGGAAGGTTTGTTCATCACACGGCCAAACAGGTTGTGTGTCAACCTGCAAAATCCTTCCCAATACGCCAAGACTAGTTACCTGATCCAGGAAAACCTAGCCATAGAATCAGATGAAAGTCTGCCTTACACACCTCTAGGTGTAAGGACGAAAAACAACAACTAGGTTTGAAATAAAATGTTAGGCATTTGACCACCAAAAGTAATTTCTGGGTTTCTGTCTCCATAGTTACACTGGTACTAGAACACAAAGGGGTATTTGTTGTGAGTGTACTGTTGTGCTGATCTTTAATAGTATTGTCACGACATCGTCTAAATCCAGTATTCGTCCAGCCAGCTCCCATTCCACCAATGTGAACTGATCCAAACCTCTGTAGCCTAATTGTACCAAATCCTCTTCACCAATCGGCTCCGTGCTCACTGACGGAATTTTCAAAATTCTAATCCTCGTGTTGCAATCCCTCCATGGCCTGGCTGCCTCCCTATCTCTAACCCCTTCTAGTCCCACAACACTGAGAATTCAGTGCGTCTCCCGATTCCAGCCTCTTGTGCATCAACCTACTCCGTTGCTCCACCATCAGTAGTCGAGCCTTCAGCTCTCTGGGCCCTAAGCTGTCAGATTTCCTCCTGAAAGCTCCGGTGCCTCCTTCTCCTTCCCCTTTTCAAGATGCCACTTGAAGGCGACCCTCTTTGGCCAAGTTTGTGATCACTTTTCCGAAAGTCTCCTTATTTTGGGTTGTGTCAAACTCTGTCTGGTTTAAATCCCTGTGATGGGCTTGGATGCTACTGTTGTCTGCTAGTGCGTCAGCAAGCATACCATGATCAATGCCAGAGGTGTCAATTGTGTCAATTGATTGCTCTTTGATTTTGGCTTTTTAATTTACTGACCCTAATGCATTTCATTTTCATCAGCATGGACTGGAGGCGCTGCTTGGCAACAGATGATGCGTTGGAATATCCACAGCTGCCAGCCAACTTGTACCTGTCCATTCAGAGGTTTATTGCCCACCGACTGCTTCACAGTCAGCAGATTGTGGTAGCGTAAAATCCCGATAAGGTGAATCCCAGGGAATCTGCCCACAAACTTGTATTAAGCCGAGGAGGCCTCAGTTCACATGAATGCTCCTCTATGTAATCTGATATGCCGACAAACTCTGCGTATGTCAAAAACACCAGATTCAAATGCCAAATGAAAACACAATAAAGCAGTAAATGTGTGGAAAAAGTCTTCAGTCAATTTGTTCACACCTTGGGCGAAATTCTCCGGTATCGGCGCGATGTCCGCCGACTGGCGCCCAAAACGGCGCAAATCAGTCGGGCATCGCGCCGCCCTAAAGGTGCGGAATGCTCCGCATCTTGGGGGGCCGAGCCCCAACCTTAAGGGGCTAGGTCCGCGCCGGACGAATTTCCACCCCGCCAGCTGGTGGAAAAGGCCTTTGGTGCCCCACCAGCTGGCGCGGAAATGACATCTCCGGGCGGCGCATGCGCAGGAGCGTTAGCGGCCGCTGACGGCATTCCCGCACATGCGCAGTGGCGGGAGTCTCTTCTGCCTCCGCCATGGTGGAGACCGTGGCGAAGGCGGAAGGGAAAGAGTGCCCCTACGGCACAGGCCCACCCGCGGATCGGTGGGCCCCGATCCCGGGCCAGGCCACCGTGGGGGCACCCCCCGGGGCCAGATCGCCCCGCGCCCCCCCCCCCCCCCCCCAGGACCCCGCAGCCCGCCCGCGCCGCCTTGTCCCGCCGGTAAGGTAGGTAGTTTAATCTATGCCGGCGGGACAGGCATTTTAGCAGCGGGACTTCGGCCCGTCCGGGCCGGAGAATCGCGGGGGGGGGGGGGGGTGGGGGGGTGCCGCCAACCGGCGTGGCGCGATTCCCGCCCCCGGCGAATATCCAGTGCCGGAGAATTTGGCAACCGGCGAGGGCGGGATTCACGCCAGCCCCCGGTGATTTTCCAACCCGGCGGGGGGTCGGAGAATCTCGCCCCTTATTAGTGGCCTGACATTACAAAAAGACCAGAGCTATGCATTGAAAAATGTCAGGAGTTGGCTCCGAAAATACTCTTGTGATCGTTCTCTGCTTGCCATGCTGTTTTCGGACGTGCCTGCGCAGTCCCATCACGTCGTCAACCCTGCCAACGAGCTTTTGGTGTTTTCATGTTTCAGCTCAAAATCTCGGAGCATTTCTACGGCCTTTGTGGATTCGTCAAGGGAAACAGGTGGGTGAGGGGGCAGGCATCCTTCGGGGCGTCAGGTTCCTCGGGTGATGAATTTATGGGATGTCCAATTGCATCGTGTCAGATCCATGGTGCAGCGTACAACATCGCCCACCTCTGTGTAACCTGCTCTGGTTGTGTCTACTGGAATTTCCATGCGGAGCTCCCACAGACGAGGGAAAAGTTCCTTGTCATCGGGAATTGGTTGGTCTCACTCATTCTTGACATCTTGCGCAGTTGGAACCTGTTTGAACCCTGCATGGTGGAAGCAATTTGCAATTGTGGCTTCCATCACCATCGCCCATGCCTCCTTCATCGTTAATATGGCCTCCAGAGCAGTTGGGTTGTACTCCTTCTCAATAAGATTTCAGGTTCCTAATCACCTCTTGATCCATTAGCAGGAGGTTGGCTGTTTCATTGCTGGCCCTGGGCACCTAGTTGATGCTCTTGCCTCTCAAAGACTGCATGGGGCAGTTGTCTGTACTGATAAAAAAAAAATCTTCATTTTCTTCTGCTAATACATTTTGGCCACTTCCTTGATCCACAGCTCAGAAACACTGGAGGTCATCCAGGCGGTTTTGTGAACCTCGTACTGTGTAGTGCCTGAAGCAACATGGCTTCTTGGACTTCCCAGTCACAAGAAGCAGCAACTTTTCAGTGCCATGCATGTAGGCATAGACTGCAGCAGAGACATCTTCCTTGTTCTGCTTTCCACCATTACATGTTCCACCTTCACACATCAAAGTCCAGCAAGAGACGGTAAAATAGTCCCGTTTTACCTGGGTTAAAAATACCTCCTGGTGCGTAACTGTTCGAGATGTGGGCAAGACCATTTTGAACCCACCATCTGGAAATGGAAAGTCCTCTACTTGGCCTCCCTTGAACCACGTTAGCAGAGCTTCTTCAACACCTTGCTCGCTGGAGAGAATTCCCGCTTGTCGAAGTGTTCCAGGGTATTCTCGTGTTTCATAATGGTGGGCAAACTCTTGTCTGTCGCGACGTGCACTTTCCACTGTGTACCACGGTGTCCCACTTGCTCTACCGACCTCACCTTCGCTCTGATCGACAACACTTCACTTTCTCAAGGGTTTAACCCTACTCGCAGGTTTTGCGTGTCCTTTCACAGAGAGACCTCTGTGCCAAATGATGGCTTGCACGGCTGCTCCATGATTTCACGCTCTTGTGTGGTCTAAATCCATTCTGATTGGTCGGCAAGCTTAGACGGGTTTGGCTTAATTTGGGGTTTCTGGTGCAGAATTTTGGTTTATCCCCCAGGCAACATTCTATGAGATTTGCTATTCTACCAGTGGGAATGGTTGACAACTTCAATATAACGAAAACTTTGTGTCATCTGACTTTGACTCATCATAATTTCACTGTATCTAACATTGCAAGTCAGAACATGTTGCCCAACCGTTTATAGTGGACAGTCTCATGCAACTATATGCATTTATATTGGCCCTTTCAGGATATCAGCATGTTCCAAAGTGTTTTACAGACAGTGAAGTTCTTTTTAAAGTGTTATCACAGTGGAGGAAGTGGCAGCTAATTTGCACCCAGCAAACTCCCCCAGTGATGTGATAATGACTAGATAATCTGCGCTTAGTGATGACAGCCAAGGGATGAATATTGGCCAGGACACTGGGGAGAACTCCCCTGCTCTCCTCTGAAATGACAGATTATTAAACGGAACGAACAGAAATTGCTAAGTGATAAAAGAACAAGGAACTGGTCACTTTCCGGCATCCCAATTGTCAGATGATGCAGAGGCAATGGAGTTACTGACTCATCACAGCGATCAATCTCTTATCAATGAGTCCAGGACAGACCCAGACATGGGGTGAGGAACATCCCCAGGGGGAGAGGGCTTTGGGAACCATAGATCCAAAGTCACCGGCTCCTCCCAGGGGAGTGAATTTATCTCGGTATCGAGACTGCTTCTTCAATTACACCCTTTAAACACTATTGGATCTTTTAATAAGACATGAATGAAATGAAAATCGCTTATTGTCACAAGTAGGCTTCAAATGAAGTTACTGTGAAAGGCCCCTAGTCGCCACATTCCGGCGCCTGTTCGGGGAGGCTGGTACGGGAATTGAACCGTGCTGCTGGCGTGCCTTGGTCTGCTTTCAAAGCCAGCGAAATAGCCGTGCTAAACCAGCCCCTGACATAGGAGCAGGATTAGGCCACTCGGCCCGTCGAGTCTGCTCCGCCATTCAATCACGGCTGATATTTTTCTCATCCCCATTCTCCTGCCTTCTCCCCATAACCCCCGATCCTCTAACCTGTCGAGAGCAGCGGAGGAAGCAGCCCCAGCGGATTGGTTCCCTGCGGCAGGTAGAGCCCGAGACAGGTGAAGGCTTGGTAACCGTCTGTGACCAGTTGGAGGCACAGCAA
This sequence comes from Scyliorhinus torazame, assembly GCF_047496885.1. NCBI lineage: Eukaryota > Metazoa > Chordata > Chondrichthyes > Carcharhiniformes > Scyliorhinidae > Scyliorhinus > Scyliorhinus torazame. The sequence goes on along the minus strand of NC_092728.1, from coordinate 101,464,645 downwards.
GAGGCTATGTCGCATCGCCAGCATCTTCCAGTTCAGACGGACTCTTTGACTCAGTGCCACAGCGGAGGAGAGCCCCCACAATCCAAAGATGTTAGGTGGATTGGCCACGCTAAATTGCCCCTTAATTGGAAAAAAATAATTGGGTACTCCAAGATACAAGCTTGGCACGTCTCTTGCCATTCCCGCTATGTCCAGTTATTGTAAAGTGTATAATCTCAATGCCTTGGGTGGCACAATGGTTAGCACTGCTGCCTCTCAGCGCCAGGGATCTGGGTTTAATTCCAGCCTTGGGTGACTGTCTGTGTGGAGCTTGCACGTTCTCCCCGTGTCTGCGTGGGTTTCCTCCCGCAGTCCAAAGATGTGCAGGTTAGGTGGATTGACCACGCTAAATTGCCCTTTAGTGTCCAAAGGTTAGGTGGTGTTGCTGGTTTATGGGGATGGGGTGGCGGCGTGGTCTTAAGTAAGGTGCTCTTTCCAAGGGCCGGTGCAGACCCGATGGGTCGAATGGCCTCCTCCTGCCTGTAAATTCTATGATGATTCACTCCTATCTCTGAGTGAGTCAGGTGGTTGTGGGAGGTGTTAAGATTCCTTCCTTTTCATTTCCCTCTGTTCACGTTTCTCTTCCATTATTTTTGGTCCGTGGACTGGTCATCAGAATGTGCCTTTAAGCGGAGGATTTGAGCTGAGGCAGCTTACTAGCCAGGACAGTGTGTTCCAGGTTTTGTATTTTGGAGAGGAGAAAACAGACTCGTTGGCGCCAGGTGAATCTTAAGAAGCAGATTTGGAGGAAGTCGGTCCAATTGGCTGGCTGTCAACCTTTGGGGTGACCAGGAACAGTGTTCTGTCTGACAACAGTGACTGGTTCCTGGGTGATGCTTCTGAAAGTGCTGGGTGGACCTTGAAAGGAGAAGGGTCTCTCTCTCTCTCGCTGCTGAAGAACTGCTTTATTGTTCTAAAACAATTGAGTGCCTGGTACATCTTTACTACATAATTGAAATGATCTTGAAACTACAGTGTAAGTAGACAACCTTGCCAGAGAAAGCCACCTCAAGCCTGGAAGGAAGTAGTCTTGAAAAAAAGCGTTGAACTCCTGAAAGACTTTAACTGGAAGCGATCCTCGTGCATCAGAGATCCTTTTATTTTTATTAATATTTTCCTCCCTCTCCACTACCCTTTCCCTCTATCCTGTCTGTGTGTGTATATTATAGAATGGGGTGTGTTGGAAAGGGGGCGCAGTTGGAAAAGGGATATCAGTTACATTTTTGTCAGTTTAATTATGTTACTGTTAAATAATAAAAGGTTATTTGTGTTAAATGTACAAGCTTGGTGACTGCAGTTTATTGGGCTCAGCCAAGGAACTCTGCTATTTAAAAATAACATATCCTTTCACTTGCTATGTGACTCCGGGTCAAATGGGGCTGGAATTGACCGTGCTCAGTCCAGGGGCATGGTCTTTTCAATGAGAAATGAAACTGAAGCCCCTCTCGCCCTCTCAGCTGGGCGTCGATGACCATCCAGCCACCAGTTCAAAGAAGTTGTTACGGGGAGTTCTCCCAATATTTAACCCTCCATAATCTCTTGCAGAAACAGATGATTAATAACACGGGATTGAACAAGGTAGCAATCAGGATGGGCATCCTTAGTCTCGCGTGCTCGTGCACAACGCATCGCAAATGGAAGGGTGAGGAATTGCCAGCCAATTCTTTAATTTTGCTGATATTGGTTGAGCAAACAGTGTTACCAAGACAACCCCTGGGCATTATCATGGGATCATTCACATTTACCTATATCCAATGGATAGATTTAAAATCTTACCTGAGCCAAAATCCTACATGGTAAATGGCCTCCGTCAACCCGGTAATGGTATTTGTCAGTGTTTATTTACAAGGACTGATGTCACAACAGAAAGACAAAGTCCCGTATGCTCGGTACTGTTGCATGGTACAGAATCAATATGAAGTCCCGTCAGTGGCCCTCTCCTTCACTCTTTTCTTTGTAAATCTGGTTCATTTTAAAACCCGACGGTCAGATTTCTTTCTGAGATGTCAGGCCCAGACCACTAATGACTGTAATTGAATGCTCCTGTATCCTCAGAGGGGGAAGAACAGGTTGATTTTTGTAAAAGAGGAAATTATGTCTGATACTTGCAGCCGAAATGCACATGGAAGTGGGAGAATGCTTTGAGGTCAGAGAGTGCAGGGTCTTTGAGTTTCTATGGGGGAGGTGCACTTTTTAAAAAGACATTTCTCCCCTGCTCTATATCAGCAAGTGGTCTCTCTCACACTAAGGGTGGCTGTTCAGTGTGGAGTTGAGCCTTGGAGCCAAACATGGTGACACGAGGGTGTGTGGTGTCTGTGTCGTATGTGCACGCAAATACAAAACCCTCGTGGGGGGGGGGGGGGGCGGGGTTAAAGATCAGTGAAGGACTCGCTTGTGATCTTTCCCATCCATTTGAGCAGCCCCACTCAAGAGGGGAAAATTGGGCAGCTGCTGCTTTTTGGAATTAAATCCTGGTAGGGTCAGAGGAAGGGGGGAAAAAATGAGGACAGATGCCAAGAGGCATGCGGGGCAGTGACTGGAGGTCGGGAAATGGCCACTATTTCAGCAACCCGTCCTTTTTATATAGGCAGGTGGTTTAATCCATGCTCTAGCTTCGTACACAGTGCCCCATTGAATACCTTGGGCACAAAGAGACAGTGTGAGCTGGAGCCAAAGTATTCACAAACTTGCAGCATGGTGGTGCGCCAAGGTACAGTCACTATAAAAGATATTGGTCTTCAGCACCTCACATATGATAGTTTAATATCAACACACCGTACTGCACAGAGGGAGGTTATTTAACTAGTCATCTGCAGGACAGCTTATTGAAATTGCTATCCTGGGCAGCACGGTAGCACAGTGGTTAGCAGCTCCAGGTCCCAGGTCCGATTCCCGGCTTGGTCACTGTCAGCGCGGAGTCTGCACGTTCTCCCTGTGTCTGCGTGGGTTTCCCCCGGGTGCTCTGATTTCCTCCCACAAATCCCGAAAGACGTGCTGTTAGGTAATTTGGACATTCTGAATTCTTCCTTTGTATTCGAACAGGCGCCGGAATATGGCGACTAGGGGCTTTTCACAGTAACCTTCATTGCAGTGTTAATGTAAGCCTACTCATGACAATAAAGATTATATTATAGTTAGACCCCACTACCCTGCACATCTTCAGAATTTTTCCCTTCGAAGTTTGTATTCGATTTTCATTTGAAAGTTACTCTTGAATTTGCTTCCATTAGTCTTCCAGATCATAACAACTTGGTGTTTAAAACATTTCTGCTCATCTCCTTAGTGGTTCTTCTGCCAATTATCTTAACTCTGTGTCCTCTGGTTTCTCACCCTCCTTCTTAATCTAGTCTAAACCCTTTATAATTTTAAGCGCATCTGTTAAATATTCCTTTAATCTTCTTCGGCTTTAACGAGAACAATCCGAGCTTCTATAACTGCAGCCTTTCATCCCTGGCCAATCTCTTCTGCACCCTCTCCAATGCTTTGATATCCTCCCGAAGGTGCGATGCCCAGAATTGGACACAATGCTCCAGCTTGGACCTAACCAGTGTTTATGTAAAAACAGGAGCCTTGCTCTTGTACTGTGTGTAATGTTCATAAAGCCCAGGATCCCTTGTGGTTTTCAAAACAGCCTATCCTGCTACATTTGAAGATTTGTGCATGTAAAGTCTTTCCGATTTTGCATCCAAGTTTAAATTCTGGGATCTGAAGAAAGGGGAGGGGAATTTATGAGAAACTGTTTTAAGATTTAAACATTCAGTCCGACAGTTAGGGGCTGTTTAGCACAGGGCTAAATCGCTGGCTTTGAAAGCAGACCAAGGCAAGCCAGCAGCATGGTTCAATTCTCGTACCAGCCTCCCCGAACAGGTGCCGGAATGTGGCGGCTAGGGGCTTTTCACAGTAACTTCATTTGAAGCCTACTTGTGACAATAAGCGATTTTCATTCATTTTTCATTTCAGTTTAACACTTGATTTGGCCGTGGACAGTATCAGTTCATTCCTGCTTTAATCCACACGTTCTCTACTCAAACCTCCATTCCTTACCTACCGACTCAGTCCCTCTCCCTGGAAAAAAACGTCGTGAGATTAAGCCAGTTTGTTGAGAACCTTGGTGTCGCTTTTGATACGGAGTCGGGCCTCCAGCTGTATATTCTCATCACTGCAACCATTTCTATCTCCTTGACGTCACCTGACTTTACCAAGTCCCAGCTCAAGTGCTGCTGAAATCCTCATTCGTGCCTTTTTCGTTACCTCTAGACTTGAATATTCCAATTCACTCCCGGCTGACCCTCCCACATTCTACCCTCCCAGACACTCGGAGGTTATCCGAAGCTCTGCTACCTCCATCACCCCTGTGCCCGCTCACCTACATGGGATCCCAGTCAAGCAACGTCGCGATTAAAACATTTTCATCCCCGTCTTCAAATCCCTCCCCTCCACCTCTGTATAATCACCTCCAGCCCTACAATCTCGGAGTTGTCTGCGCTCCTCGAATTCAGGGCTCTGGTGTGTCTGCCGTTTTAGGTGCTCCACCATTGGTGGCTATCCCCTCAGTTGGCTAGCACCCAAGTTCCCTCCTTCCACGTCAGTTGGTCTCCGTGGGCACTCATCAGAGCCGGATAACTCTGCATCTGCTGATTTGCAGAGTGACATCAGATTCTGATTAGTCAGGTCCCCTTAGAGCAGGACAAAGCAGAGAAAGACCAATACAGCCCAGGAACAGTTTTGGCCCTCCAAGACTGCGCCGCTCACGTCTCCTATCTAGACCAACCACCTGTATCCTTCTATACCCCGTCTGTTCATGTGCCTATCCAGATAAGTCTTAAAGGTCGCTAACATATCTGCCGCAACCACCCCACTTGGCAGTGCATTCCAGGCCACCACCACCCTCTGTGTAAAAAGCTTCCCCCGCACGGCTCCACTGAACCTTTCCCCCCCTCACCTTGAACTTGTGCCGCCTTGTAATTGTCATTTCCGCCCTGGGAAAAAGCCTTCAACTGTTCACCTTATCTATACCCCTCATAATTTTATAGACTTCTATCAGGTCGCCCCTCAGCCTCCGCCCCTCTAGGGAGAACAATCCCAGTTTATTTAATCTCTCCTCATGGCTAATACCCTCCATACCAGGCAACATCCTGGTGAACCTCTCCTGTACTCTCCCTGTCCTTCTGGTAGTGTTGTGACCAGAATTGGACACAGTATTCCAAATGTGGCCTAACCAACGTTCTACATAACTCCAAAGAGAAAATGCTGGAAATTCTCAGCAGGTCTGGCAGCATCTGTAGGGAGAGAAAAGATCTAACGTTTTGAGTCCAGATGACCCTTTGTCAAAGCTGTTATATATAACTGTAATTTGCGAGCTTTTATACTCGATACCCCGACTGGGAGGAATGAGAGGCAACGAGTTGAGGAGGGAGAGAGGAAGAGGCAGACGATCCTGGGCGGGTTTCTCCGCTCCCGCAGCCGGCCAATGGGATTCCCCATTGTGGCTGCACTACGCCGTCAGGAGACCCGCCTGTGGGTGCGCTGTCGGCGGGCTGGAAGATCCCTCCGACAGCCAATCTCGCTGCCTGTGCTTTACTTTCACGGAAAAAGGCACACCCAGCGGGTTTTCGACCAGGGACTGAGGAGGACAGGCCAGCCAGCAACAGCGAGGCGAGGCGGCCTGGTCGGGCGAGAGCCACGACAAGCCAGTCGGGTCAGCAGCCGTCAAGCAGGCGAGGGGTGCCCCCACCCAGCCAGGGCTGAGGGCATGCCAGTCAGCAACAGCGAGGTGCCAAGTCGAGCCTTACCAACACGAGGAGACGATGAGTGTGGCAGGAGGCTGCCTTGAAGACCCCACATTGGGCCTCTGGCTTTGGGTCAATCACGGGTGTGGGACTGGAGTCTTATCTTGGCCAGAGCTGAAAAACACTAGAATTTGATATGGCACAGAAAAAGAGCAATCCAATTAGGCCCTTTGACCTAATTCCAGCAAATTCTTCCTTTGCATACACAGATGTACACAATTTCCTATTGAAAGTTACTGAATCTGCCTCCATCTCCCTCTCAGTCCTTATTTTGGGAGCTGGAAGGAGGAGATGAAAGAGTTAACGGTGTCACCCTATGTATGAATGATACTGAGTCATGCCATGTGTTTAGAGAGAGTCCCTGTTATGAAGCAGCAAGTGTAGGAACCAGTTTGCACACGGCAAACACCCACAAACACCAATCTGATAAGTGACCGGATCATCCGTGTTTTTTTTTTAATGATGTCGATTGAGAGAAACTGTTGGCCAAGACTCCCCTGCTCTTCCTGGGACAGCTCTTTGGGAATTTTTACTCTGATCTGAAAGCCCAGCTAGGCCTCGGTTTAACATTGCACCAAATACAACACTTCTGACAGTGGTGCGGCTCGCTCCTTTAGTAACACATTGAATATTGTGCTGAAGGCTCTCTCTCTCTCTCTATATATATATATATATATATATACACACACGTTAAATCTTTCGAATTCTTTACCCCAGTGAGCTGCGGAAACTCAGTCCTTGAATATGTTCAAGACAGAGGTCGACAGATTTCCAGATAGCAAAGACATCAAGGGATGAAGGGGATAGCGTGGTAAAATGGCAGAGAGATCGATCGCTTTTCCTTGGCCGAGGGGTGACTTAATTAAGGTACAAAATTATGAGGGGAAGAGATCGGGTGGGCAGGATAAAATTGTTTCCATTGGTGGCGAATTCTAGAACCAGGGGACGTAGATTCAAGATAAGAGGCAGAAGGTGGACAGGGGACATGGGGAAGAACGGTTTTATGCAGAGGATAGTGGGAGTCTGGAATTTTGCTGCCTAAGTTTTGAAAAAATATATTTTTATCCTCCCTTTTCACATTTTCTCCCAAATTTACACCCAATAATCAGTAACGGATGCAGTGTCAATCCCCATATCAATATCAACGATCCCATCCTCCCACCAAACCCTCAAACATTAGCCCGCATGTTAACATAAACAAATGACAAAAAGGAATCAGGGGTCACCCATAGTCACCATTAACACATACAGTCCCCCTCCCCCCAATCCCCCCCACAATGAATAACGCCCATGAATTGTAGAACCCCTGCATCCTTCCCCTCAGTTAAAATTTGACCTTCTCAAGAGTCAAGAATTCCAGCAGGTCCCCACGCCAGGGCACAGGGTGGAGAGGTTGATCTCCACCCTAACAGGATCCGCTTCGGGCGATCAACGAGGCGAAGGCTACGACATCTGCCTCCGCCCCAGTTCCAACACCTGCTGGTCCGACACCCCGAACATGGCCTCCCGAGGGCCCGGGTCCAGTTTCGCGTGCACCACTTTAGAGATTACCCTAAAAACCTCCTTCCAGTAATCCTACAGCTTTGGACAGGACCAAAACATACGCAACGTTCACACACATCTTCGACCCCTCAAAGAGCCGGCTCATCCTCGCCCTTGTAAGGTATGCTCTATATACCACCTTCAGCTGTATCAACTCCAACCTCGCACACGAGGTGGAGGCGTTCACCCTCCGGAGCACCTCACACTAGAACCCCTCCTCCATACCCTCTCCCAACTCTTCCTCCCACTTTGCCTTCATCTCTTCCAGTGGTGCCTTCTCCTCTTCCAAAATAGCCCCGTAAACCGCCAATACTACCCCCTTCTCCGGTCCCCCTGTCGTCAGCACCTCCTCCAGCAATGTGGAAGCCGGCTTTGCTGGGAAGCTCTGTATCTCTTTTCTGGCAAAGTCTCAAACCTGCATGTATCTAAATATTTCCCCCTGCTCCAGCCCATACTTCGCTCCCAGCTCCTTCAATCCTGCAAACCGACCCCCAAGAAACATATATTTTAGTGTCCTAATTCCTTTCTCCTCCCATCTCCGAAAATGTCCATCCCACTTCCCTGGTTCAAATCTATGGTTCCCCCTTTCCCTTGACCCTGCCCCCAACCCGAAGTGCTGGCGAAACTGTCTCCAAATTCTCAGCAAAGCTATCACTACCGGACTCCCTGAGTATCTCCCCGGGGGCAATTAGGAACGGCGCTGTTGCTAGCGCCTTCAATCCCGACCCCCTGCACAAACTCTCCTCCATTCTGACCCATTGGGAGTCAACCCCTCCGACTCAGCTCTGTACCTTCTCCACATTCGCCGCCCAGTAACAATACATCAGGTTCGGAAGACCCAAACCCCCTGCCTGCCTTCCTCTCTGTAGTAGCACCTTGCTAATTCTGGCCACCTTCCCTCCCCATATGAACGAGGTATTCATCCCTTCAATCTCTAAAAAATGCTTTTGGCAGGGAAAGGTACTGTATCTGCACCTTTAAAAAAAATCTTGAGTACTCAATTTCTTTTTCCAATTAAGGGGCAATTTAGCATGGCTAATCCACCTACCCTGTACATCTTTGGGTTGTGGGGGTGAGACCCACGTAACATGTGGAGAATGTGCAAACTCCACACAGACAGTGACCCGGGGCCGGGATCGAACCGGGGTCCTCGGAGTCGTGAGACAGCAGTTCTAACCACTGCGCCACCGTGCCGCCCTTGGATCTGTATTTTAAGTGCTGTAAGATACACGGCTATGGACCGGGTGGGATTAGAAAGGGCACCCAGTGTCCTCGGGCTGACATGGATAAGATGGGTCGAATGGCCTCCTTCTGTGCGGTAACTTTTCTGTGATTCGAATCGAATGGCAGAGCAGGCTTGAGGGGCCGAATAGTCTAGTCTTTCTTCTATTTCCTGTGTTCCTACATTTACTGACATATATACACCCCTTAGGTGTGGCCCAGGCTGAGGTATGGGGTGTGGTGCAAAGGGAAATAGAAAAAGGGAAGAGAGGGAGAAAATGAACACAGAAATCACTGATTAGTAATACCGGAAAATATTTACTGAATACAGACATCTATAATCTCGACCCAAGGAACAAATCGGTCACAGTTCGTATTTTTATTACAAGCGTGTGTAAAATTTAATACATTGTAGTTTCCTTTGATTTACAACTTTTAGGTAAAATGAGGCTGTCTTATTTACAGATCAGTACAGATTTTTAAACCTCTAAAATCCCCCCTCCCCCCAAAAAGCATCATGTACTGGCAGTGTTTGGAAAGAATTGTACCGTAAATAGTTTCACTGTCTTAAGTGTGTTAAAGATACAACATGGAACAGCAGTTAGATCGCCTCAAGGACGACAGGAGTATTCAAAAAGAATTACACCCAAATAAAAAATTAAAATAAGTTTTGTGGGTTTATTTTTTTAAACTAGAGAAAATAATTAACATGTATTTTGTACGTCTATGGCCCACTCTCCAGCACTACAGTGTACTGGGTGTCACTGTCACTTGCAGTTAGATGCACAGGCTATAATATGCACATCGCAAAAAGCTGCAACGGAAACTTTGTACCAAAAAGTCATTTCTGTCTCTCTCTCGATCTTTCCCCATGTTTTAAAGACAATGTCTGGTGCCGACGCAGCCGGCCGCGCACGCACAAGCGAGCTTTCCTCCAAACCACACACTCACACACAAAACTCAGCAGAAATAACTGCAGACTTAAAAGGAAAGGACTTGCATTTCTATAAAGCCGATCACGCCCAGTTGCTGGATCGATTGTGAATTCAGAATCGAGGTTGATAGATTTGTGTTGAACAAAGCTATTCAGGGCTATGTGGCAGAGGTGGGTACTGGACTCAAAGCTGCAGGTCGACCAGATCCCACCAGATGGTAGAATTGGCACGAAGGGTTAAACAGCCTCCTGTCCTCATCTGGTATCTATCGACTGGTTAGAGGGATAAATGTGGGTCAGAACTTCCTGGCTTTTCTTTGCATGGCACCTTGGCACCTTCTATATTCATCTGAGGGGGCTGCTTGGGGACTCAACAGGTCATCGTCATTTTGTTAAGTTTCTATAACGCAATTTCTTTAAAATAAAAATTACACAAAGCACCTGCACTGTAAGTAGGAGCTTGGAAGCTTCACTGAAACCGTAAAGAATTATACATTAAAGTGAGGGATCTTAACATTTTTTTTTTTTTAAATTTAGAGTACCCAATTCATTTTTTCCAATTAAGGGACAATTTAGCGTGGCCAATCCACCTGCCCTGCACATCTTTTGGGGTTGTGGGGGCGAAACCCACGCAAACACGGGGAGAATGTGCAAACTCCACACGGACAGTGACCCAGAGCCGGGATCGAACCTGGGACCTCGGCTCCGTGAGGCCGCAGTGCTAACCCACTGCGTCACCATGCTGTCCTACCTTCCTTGATCTTAATTACATTCACATTCTAATACAAAATATAGGTTTCTGTATAAAGATAAAAGAAATATTCATTAAGCAACAAGTGCTAAACGTTAAATTTCAAGTATGTTTACCCATGTTTAAGATGTACACATTGGCTGTGAAATGCAACCTCTGTTTGGAGTGTCCATATTTAGATTAAGCTTCCCATTCCACTGTTTCAACTGTGCCATTCGTTTCATTTTTAAAATACCTCCATTACAACATGGGAGGAAGGAATTCCATAAGAAATCATTAAACAGTTGCACGCCAGCATCCCACTGCATAGTTTCGAGGCCACCCATGCTCATTTCTATTGGTATTCTATTGTTATTTGTTTCCCGTTTCACCACATATAGAAACCTTCAATTAAATTAATGTCCCTTTTAGTTCAAGAAGAAAACCCTCCGCTGTAATCTTGGGCCCCTCTGCAGTACCATTAATGACCAGGCCCCTCCTGTGTCTGAATGGAACCAGCCAGACATCTGTACTCCAGTATAAAGTCTACGGTGCTGGTCATGCCTTTTTAAGATTCATCTAGACGAGGTACTGCTGCATACGCCAACCTATATAACTCTATGAACATGATCCGCATTTTGGCCTTTTGTCGAGGGTAGGAGATAGCGCCCCACACCACTGGTGTCAGATATCGCCCGCAATCCCGGCACAGAAAGGAGCCTGCGCCTGTCCGCAAATAGCTCCACAATGATTGATCTCGACTTCATTCATAAATTTAAATATTAAATCTCTTGAACAGTGAAACTAATTGCAACCAGACTCATTCAATGGCAGAGTAAATAACATATTAACCTAATGTGGATAGTTAAAGAAAAGAAAATTCATCTCTAATTGTCCCTAGTGTGTGTGAGAGCTTACCTGTAACATGTTTGTCTGTACACATGTTTGATCTGTGTATATGGAGTATCAGCGTGTGTGTGTGTGTGTGTGTGTGTGTGTGTGTGACTATAGATGCATATTTTCTGTAGTACCAGCAGTTTTACATTCATTCAATGCTATCACTTTGAATAATAATCAAAGACTGTGCTTGTAGACTTACATCTCCCATAGAGAGACGTTTCTTGTACCATGTAGAAAAGAAACACGAATGTTGTTATTGGTGTGTTCAGCATGAAGGGGGTTTTTAATTTCGAGAAAAACAAAATCACCTCCTTGGCAACGCTCGGAGCTGCTTGGGCATCTAGATTCATATGCTGGTCTCTCGAGGGGTGGTTTGGACAGCTTTCGGCCTGGGCCGTTGCTCACAGTGTTTGCAGGGGCGTTGATCCGCACAGTTAGTCCAGCTTGTCTACAAGTCTGTTGGCAAAGTACTGCTCAGCTGGAGCCCGGCCTGTTCTGTTCCAGTCCTTCACGGCTCGACGGAAGGTCGACTCGCTGCTCATCCATGCGCTTGGCCTGCACCCGCTGGATTAGGCTAAAGAAGTCCTCATCGGGCACCGTGGGTCCTCTCGGCCCTGGGCTGGGAGGGGCACATCTCTGGTCGTCAATCCTGGATGACTGGGCGAGAGAAGGAATCACTTGAATCACCGGAGGCTAGTGCATTAGAGAATCAGGGGGCCATTTATGTACCAGGCTCAGGACAGGGTGACACCAATTGACTGGCAGGTCTTGACCAAGATCGGAGGTGAGGGACGGAATTAGAATCAACAAGAGGATGGCAAAGGTCAGGGAAGGAATAGAGGAAGAGACTGAAAGGGAGAAATTGGCGGCAAAGTAGCACAGTAGTTAGCACTGTCGCTTCACACCTCCAGGGTCCCAGGTTCGATTCCCGGCTTGGGTCACTGTCTGTGCGGAGTCTGCACGTTCTCCTCGTGGGTTTCCTCCGGGAGCTCCGGTTTCCTCCCACAGTCCAAAGACGTGCAGGTTAGGTGGATTGGCCATGATAAATTGCCCTTAGTGTCCAAAGGTGGGGTCACTGGGTTACATGGATAGGGTGCACGTGTGGGCTTAAGTGGAGTGCTCTTTCCAATGGCCGGTGCAGACCCGTCGGGCTGAATGGCCTCCTTCTGCACCGTAAATTCTATGCCTGTGTCTGAGTGTGCGGGATCTAGAGTCGGCTAATCTATTCAGCCCCTCAAGTCAACCGGTCTTAAGTTATCAAAAAAGCAGTGGTCCAAACACTGACCCCTGGGGAACACCACTATATACCTCCTTTCTCTCCCAACAATTGTTCACCTCTATACTCTGCTTTATGTTCCACAGCCCATTTAGCATTCATGTTGCCACTGCCTCTTCAAGCCCTGGACTTCAGTTTTAACATATTCATGGCTGTGATACGCTGCCTGTAAAGGGTGGGTGTTTTCCTCACAGCAAGACATATTCTTCACAGCACCTACCTGACATTTCATTAACATGTTGAAAAACTCATCTCCGGGTTCCTGCGGATCTCCGTCAGGCCGCAGATGCCCCATCACCACCTGGCTGTTGTTGTGAGTTATCCTCAGTCCAGGCAGGTTGCCCACATTGGCTCGCTGGTCATCTAGCCTCCGGCTCTGCGAACTCGCTATCAAGTCGAAAAACTCCTCCGTCTGTGGCGAGGCAATGAGTGTCGCCTGAGCTGCAAAGGGAGGGAGAAAGAAGAGAGTGTCAGCCGTATCGAGACACACCAGCAGTCTGTAACCAGTTGGCTAAAGGTACAGCAGGTTCGTGTTTAATCGGTTTTGGCACTTTGTTCTCTGGGATGAGAAAGTTGGCCGGGTTATTTATCAGTGCTCCCTCCAACAAAATGATAAACTAAGCTTCCATCTGTTCTCTCGGGAGGGTGTAAAAGATCCCATTACACTATTTGAAGAAGAGCAGGACAATTGTCCCATTCGGCTAATATTTCTCCCTCAATCAACATTGCTAGAAACAGATTATCCGGTTATTATCACGTAGCTGGTTGTGTGACGTCCCCGTGACCGTTGACAGACCGTCTTTCACATCCGCTAGTTGCAATGGGGTATTATCACTCGACAAATCGCTCACACTCACAGGCCAACTATTTACGGAGAGTCGTGAACACCGCCCAGTACATCACACAAATCCGTCTCCCATCCATCGACTCTGTCTACACCTCCCGCTGCCTGGGGAAAGCGGGCAGCATAATCAAAGACCCCTCCCACCCGGCTTACTCACTCTTCCAACTTCCTCCATCGGGCAGGAGATACAGAAGTCTGAGAACACGCACGAACAGACTCAAAAACAGCTTCTTCCCCGCTGTTACCAGACTCCTAAACGACCCTCTTATGGACTGATCTAATCTCTTCACACATCTTCACCCGATGCGTGTGTCTATGTATTTACATTGTGTATTTTATGTCGCCCTAATTGGTATTTTCCTTTCATGAAGGGAATGATCTATCTGAGCTGCACGCAGAATACATTTCACTGTACCTCGGTACACGTGACAATAAACCAATCCAATCCAGTTTCACAGACCCGTTGCTTGCATGGATCTGTGGTTTTAATTCTATCTTTGCCAAGTGAAGGTGAAAGGGCAGTGCCAGAGGTGCAGCCACAAAGGTTAGTGAGGTTTGGTCAGGTGCTGCCCTGCTCAATGGTGTTGCGTGGGGAAGCTATGATGACTAATAGAACTGGATAGGCAGGATCAACGCGCACCTTCTGCGTCGCAAACATGGAAGCTGTGGCCAGTGCGCATTCTCTGCGCCACTCTAATTTTCTCAGAATTGCTTGACTGTTCCACTCGGCCGGTTGTGCAGGCATTTGGGGGAACCCCCAACAATCTCATTTAACTTTTGTTTAAGTACTTCGCAGTGGCCACTTGCAATGCAGGACCTGGGCAACGAGCTGCTGGAGTTGGCGGAGAAGGGAGGACATTTTACCACAGTGCTCATGTTTATAAAGTTGGAGGGTGTGAGACCGGGTGCAATTCCTCCTTCGCCCCCGTACTTTGCACACTCACGTACTCACATATTCTGTCCTGCAGAGGAGACAGGGGGGTCGATGCGCTTCCGGTCGTGCCATTCTGACGTTCTTCAAATGTACAACGTTGATCATCCATACGATTACTTTGAAAGCGACTCAGTAGATCGAAGAAGCAATCTTCATCTGAAGGATCCCGGTTTACCTTCTACACAATTGAAAACAATTGATCAATAAAGAGCTGTGCGATATCGCTTAAATATCATAATGTGAACAATAAGTTGGTCAATGAGGGATGGTTAACCAATCAAAGCTGAGCTGAAAGAGCCGTAGCTATTTACACAACGTATCTTGGTTTTTCAACACACCGCTGTGGGGCAGTTTCGGTAACCTTACCTCAGGATTGACACACTTGCCTGAGTGGGTTCATTAGGCCGGGATGAGGAGTATCCCATGAGGAGAGATTGAGTAGACTAGGCCTATATTCCTTGGAGTTTAGATCAGTAATGGTCAAACTGTGGCCCAGGGGGTCACATGCGGCCCATCTGGGTTCTGAGCGCGACCCCACGAGACATTTTGTTGACCGTTGCCCACACACAGGGCCGCCACATTCCGTCCATGTAGTGTTTTTTCCGACCGGTACGACTGAGGTGATACACACGTAAAGCGAGGGCGAGTGAAGCGAGGTGTGTGCCGATTGCTCACAACATTGACTGTGAGAGCCGTGCGCTCCATCCAATCAGGCTTAAATATTTATTTTGTTTTTACCATTTGAAGTTCTATTAATATATGAATGATTAAGCATTTTCTATAACGTGTTATGAGATATTCAGTGTGTATTATATAAATTTAATCATGGGGTCATGATTAGTGAACAAGGGCAGCACGGTGGCACAGTGGGTTAGCACTGCTGCTTCACGGCACCGAGGTCCCAGGTTCGACCCCGGTCCTGGGTCACTGTCTCTGTGGAGTTTGCACATTCTACCCGTGTTTGCGTGGGTTTCGCAGGGTAGGTGGATTGGCCACGCTAAATTGCCCCTTAATTGGAAAAAATTAATTGGGTACTCTAAATTTATTTAAAAAAAATTATTAGTGAACAAGCCGGATTTCAATCCCTGTCAAGCCCACCGAGGTGAAGGAGAGGGCCTGGTCAACAGCCTGGGTTGCTCATCAGTGGTTTAGAAGAATGAGAGGTGATTTAATTGAAACATATAAAACTCTTGACAGGGTTAGACACAGGGAAAATGTTAAATAAGGGGTTGATTATTTGGGACTGAGATGCGAGAAATCCTGTCACTTGAAGAGCTGCGAACTTTGCAATTTTCTTCCCGTGTCTGCGTGGGTTTCCTCCGGGTGCTCCGGTTTTCTCCCACAAGTCCCGAAAGACGTGCTTGTTAGGTGAACTGGACATTCTGAATTCTTCCTCTGTGTACCCGAACAGGCGCCGGAATGTGGCGACTAGGGGATTTTCACAGTAACTTCATTGCGGTGTTAATGTAAGCCTACTTGTGACACTAATAAATATTATTTTCACACGAGGGGCAGCACGGTAGCACAAGTGGATAGCACTGTGGCTTCACAGCGCCAGGGTCCCAGGTTCGATTCCCCGCTGGGTCACTGTCTGTGCGGAGTCTGCACGTTCTCCCCGTGTCTGCGTGGGTTTCCTCCGGGTGCTCCGGTTTCCTCCCACAGTCCAAAGACGTGCAGGTTAGGTGGATTGGCCATGCTAAAAAAAAAAAAATTGCCCGTAGTGTCCATAAGGGTTGGGAGGGGTTATTGGGTTGCGGGGATAGGGTGGAAGTGAGGGATTAATGTGGGTCGGTGCAGACTCGATGGGCCGAATGGCCTCCTTCTGCACTGTATGTTCTATGTAATCTATGAGAGGTAGTGGGAATGTGGTCGCTATTCAGTGCATCGGTTGGACATGATCCTCGGTGCTGTTACTAAAACCATTCCCACTCTCCTTGGCTTTTGCGTAGTGAAATCTGTTGTTATTGCACCTCTCCTGCCCTCCTCCGTATCGCAGACCGAGCCCCCGTCCGCCCAAATGGATTCCATAGCATTAAGGAGAGCAGGGGAACACTTTTGTACTTCCTGTCGCTCGCCCCCCATTATGCGTCCCCTCCAAAACCTGGCTTAAACACTGACATTTCTATCTTTCTCCAGTCCTGACTCAAAGGTCTCCCCGACCCGGAATGTTAATCGATTTCTCTCTCCACGCACACTGCCTGGCCTGCTGGGGGTTGACAGCATTTTCGTTTTTGATTTCAGATTCCAGCATCTGCAGTATTTTCGGGGAAATATGGAACATTCTCCCTGGAAAGGCTGGGGCCAATTGGATCTTCAGCTCTGTAGATTTGGGGGTTCGTTTTGCATCGTTCCAGCCTTAATTTGAGGGACTTATTTTTGTCAAAAGTGGTGTCGGGGGAGGGATGCAGAGAAGGTGAGGGGAGGTTTAAGGGCTTGTGAGATGTGCAGTGGCTATTTAGCCAAGACCGTACTGAACCACGCATTAAGCTTGAAGGTTGCTGGGCTCTTAGCTAATTTAAATTAAGGGGTGATGTGGAGAAGCTAGTGATTTGAAACAAACCTGTTGGACTTTAACCTGGTGTTGTTAGACTTCTTACCAAATTAAGGGAGAAATTGAATCAGTGTATAATTTCTCAAAATGGATAAGGGTTAAAGCATGTTTTTTCCAGACTAATTTTACATTTCAAGTAAAGCGATGTGCTATCTGCGTGAAAGCAATCAAAAAAATATTTGCAGCTTTTTCCGCATCTTAGGTGCCATCGCTTTACACTTGTGTTTTATAATTTAATAGGCTATCACTCAATGTTCTGCAGGAAGTGTTTTAAACTCACGATCCCATGAAAACAAGTGTCCAGAAATTAAATGCCTGCTGCAACTCACACTTGACAAGTCAACATGTTCCTCGCTGTGCGCAGTTAAGCTTTGATCACATTACACGAGAAAGACATTAGATGCAGTCGATGCAAAACATTAGTCGAGATCAGCTTCTACTCCCATAATCGGGTTTTAATGTCACTGTTTGCCATCAGACAGATTCGCTGGACCATTTGGCGGAAATATGTATTCACCGATACTGCAGGTTGATAAACCAGCCATGCCTCAAAATAGCACTGTGAATTTGACAATAAGACTAAAGGAAAAGTGCTAAAATTATGTACCCAAGCTGGATTTTCTCTGCAGGCTAGGACAGAACTTGCTGATCCTCCTTTTGTATTTGCGACGGCTGTGGGCAAATTAATTTTTTTGGGGGGGGGTTGTAACAAAGAGGGGGAATACCTCTGCAGTGTCCAGTCAATGTATAAAAAAGAAAAGAACAAGCTTGTGTCGGACCCTTCATTACATCCCAAATTGTTTATCTCTTGCTTTCAGAAGCGAAGTAACCGGCAGGGCCTTTTAAGCTTTTTTTGTTTCCAATCTTAGTTCACCTGTGCTAACATGCCGAGAGAGCAATCCCAATTATCCCAATCCCCCCCTCTTTCCCAAAAGGCCCGCATTTCTTTTTCCTTTTTAAGTGGTAACACGGTGTGGTATTAGAGGTATTACGGTACCTGATAGGCTACCATTGGTGGAAACTGTATGCTTTCTATTGGTTAGGATGTATGGAAGCTCCGCCCTGCTAGGCGGGGTATAAGAGCCCGTGCCGCCCCAGCAGCCTTCATTCTGTACCTGAGCTGCTGGGTGAAACATCTAGCTTATTAAAGCCTTCAGTTGGACTACAACTTCGCTTTAGTGGTCATTGATCGTGCATCACACGGTTCCCTTTTGGAAGTCCAAATCTGTACAGTGCAGAAGGAGACCCATCGAGTCTGCACCGACCCTCCGAGCACTCCACCCAGGTCCACTCCCCCATCCACCCCAACCCCATCCTCGTAGCATAAACACCGGCACGGACTAGTTGGGCCGAATGGCCTGTTTGCGTGCTGCATGCCCTAAGCAATCCCATGTTACCGCAGCACGGTTCATCGTCGCTGGTGAAGACTCTCTGTGGGTTAAGGGGCAGTGAGAGCTGCCTGCCAAGGGGCAATTTGTCATGGCCAATCTACCTAACCTGTACATCTTTGGACTGTGGGAGGAAACCGGAGCACCCGGAGGAAACGCACGCAGACACGGGGAGAAAGTGCAAACTCCAGACAGTCACCCGAGGTTGGAATTGAAACCGGATCCCTGGCGCTGTGAGGCAGCAGTGCTAACCACCGTGCTCGCGATTTAATTTAATTTTCCTCATTATCCGCTGGCTGTTTTTAAATCGATTATTCTCAATCTGTAACTCTGAGCTCAGCGCCATTTGTTTATTTTATCAAAATCCCTCCTGACATTGAACCCTCCACTAAAACTCTCCTGACTCAGGCATTCATGGATATCAAATACTTCATAGCATGTTCATAGAATCCTTATTGTGCAGAAGATGGCCGTTCGGCCCATCGAGTCTGCACCGGCCCTAGGAAAGAGCACCCTACTTAATCCACCTAACCTGCCCTTCCTTGGACTTCTTCTAGGCTTGAGATGGTTTTCTCCCGGAAGTTGTCTACCTTCTCTACAGACTAGGCATCATTCCAAGTTCACAATAAAAGGATATGCCAGTCAATCACTGTTTTCAGAATAAAGCAGTTCTTTCACTTCAGTAAGCAAGAGAGAGAGAGTTCCTTTCACTTCCAGGGTCGAAACGCTTCTCCCTCGTTCTCTCAGAAAGTATCACACACAGGAACCAATCACTGACTGTTGCCAGTCAGAACACTGTTCCTGCCCAACCGACTGGTTTCCAGCCAACCAATCAAATTGGGTGGCACAGTGGTTAGCACTGCTGCCTCACAGCATCGGGGACCTGGGTTCAATTCCGACCTTGGGTGACTGTCTGTGTGGAGTTTGCACGTTCTCCCCGTGTCTGCGTGATTTCCTCCAGGTGCTCCAGTTTCCTCCCACCGTCCGAAGATGTGCAGTTTAGGTAGGGTTACGGGGATAGGGCGGGGAGGGGGACTAGGTAGGGTGCTCTTTTAGAGGGTTGGTGCAGACTCGATGGGCCGAATGGCCTCCTCATGCACTGTAGCAATTCTACGGTTCTATTCCCTGGTTGAAAAACTGGTTGCTAAAATTCACCCGGTGCCGAGGAGTCTCACCTCTTTGCTCCAAGGACAAAACCTGGGAATACAGTGTGCTGGTAAGCAGTCTGTTCCAACTGAGTTTTCGACTGACCAAAAATAATAAAACATAAAATAAATGGGAACAAAGGAAGCAAACAGAAAGGACGGACAGGCTGGGCCTCTTCCCCTTCGAAAAAAGAGTGAAGGGAGACCTGATGGAGGTCTTTAAAATTCTGAAAAGTTTTGCTGGAGTGGATACAGAGAGAACATTTGCTCTTGTGGGGGACGAGCAGAACCAAAGGCCGTAAATATAGTCACCGAGAAATCCAATAGGGAACTCAGGAGAGACTTCTTCACGTAAAGAGTGGTGAGAATGTGGATCTCACTACCGCTGGGAGTGGCTGAAGTGAACCGTGCAGATGCATTTATGGGGAAACTAGCTAAGCCTATGAGGGAGACGGGGGTAGAGAGTTACGATGATAGGTTTAGATAAGGAACGATGGGAGGAGGCTCAAGTGGCGCATACACATCAGCATGGATGGTTGGGCCGAATGGCCTGTTTGCGTGCTGTATGCCCTAGGCAATCCCATGTTACCGCAGCGCGGTTCATCGTCGCTGGTGAAGACTCTGTGGGTAAGGGGCAGTGAGAGTGCCTGTCACCTGTTCGAGCAGCAAGCAGACCGATTTAAAGATTGCCTCGTTTTGATGATGCAAAGTTGAGATATCGAAATGGTTGAGCACAATTAAAATCGGACACAGACGGGGCAGCACGGTGGCGCAGTGGTTAGCACTGCTGCCTCACGGCGCCGAGGTCCCAGGTTCGATCCCGGCTCTGGGTCACTGTCCGTGTGGAGTTTGCACATTCTCCCCGTGTCTGCATGGGTTTTGCCCCCACAACCCAAAGATGTGCAGGGTAGGTGGATTGAACACGCTAAATTGCCCCTTAATTGGAAAAAATGAATTGGGTACTATAAATTTATTTAAAAAAAGAAAAAAAAAAAAAAATCGGACTGAGACATTCATTCAGAGCAATGATTAGAAGGTCAGAAACTGGCAAGATAGGATGAGCAATTAGTCATAGAGCTTTACAGCACAGCAAGAGGCCCTTCTGCCCATCATGTTCATGCTGGCCATCAAGCACCCGTCTACTCAAATTCTATTTTCCAGTATTTGGCCGGTAGCCTTGCAACCCGCGGTGCTTCAAATGCTCATCTGAATACTGCATAAATGTGGGGGGGCTCCCGCCTCTTACCACCCTTTCAGACAGTGATTACTCTGGGTGAAAACGTTTTTCCTCACATCCACTCGAAACCTCCTGCCCCTAACCATAAATCTATGACACCCCTCCCCCCTGGTTATTGAATTCTCCATTAAGGGGAAAAGTTCCTTCCTATCTACCATATCGGTGTCCCTCATAATCTTATAAACCTCAATCAAGTCCTCCCAAGACATGCCGTTAGGTGAATTGGACATTCTGAATTCTCCCTTTGTGTACCCGAACAGGCGCCGGAATATGGCGACTAGGGGCTTTTTAACAGTAACTTCATTGCAATGTTAATGTAAGCCTACTGGTGACAATAAAGATTATTAAAAAGAAAGGTCCCCTCCCCTCAGCCTTCTCTGCTCCAAGGAAAACACCAGCCTATCCAATCGCACTTGACAGCAGCCCAGGCAACATCCTGGTAAATCTCCTCTGCACCCTCTCCAATGCAATCACATCCTTCCAATAATGTTGCGACCAGAACTGCACACAGTACTCCAGCTGTGGCCTAACCAGCGTTTTATACAGCCCTATCATAACCTCCCTGCTCTTACATTCTATGCCTAATAAAGCCAAGTATCCCATATTCCTTCTTAACCACTTTATCTACCTAGAAGACATAAGACCAGAAGACATAGAAGCAGAATAAGGCCACTCAGCCCATTGAATCTGCTCCGCCATTGTCTTCAGGGATCTATGGACATGTGCACCATGGTTCCTCTGTACCTCCTAGGGGGGCTACCATTCATTGTATATTCCCTTGCTTTGCTAGTCCTCTCAAAATGCGTTACATGTCTCTGCACTTTACCCTCCTACTTTTCTCCCTCCTCTCCTCCGTCTGTCGGCTCTTACTGGGGTATGGTTCCTGAGGGAGCTGTGCCCCTCCCATGCCCCGACCCAAGTTGCAGAGCGAAGCAAAGTCCAGGCATAGAGGCGACATGCCTGTGGGTGTCGTGCATGGGGGTTGAGGCCGGTCTTGTCACCCTCTCGCCGGACACCAATCAGTGCTGTCGAGTAGGAATCCCTGAACAAGTCAGACTGGCGAGCTCAGGCCGATCCCGCCCAGGGCACACAGAGTCAGTCTGGATACAGGACAATGATCAAATATGGCGCCCTTGCGCTCCATGTGACTCAGTTTTACAACTGAGATTAGATATAGAATGAAGGGGGAAAGGTTCACAGGGCTGACGGGAAACAGAGGGAGTGGGGTTAACTTTGGATAGTTCTTTCAAAAAGCCAGCAGAGACGTGATGGCCCAAATGGCCTCTCTGCTGTACCACAACATTTCACTAAATATGGTCACCTAGATGCAGCCAGCTAGATAGGCAGAAGATGCACGTCCTGTAAGTGGAAATGCAGTCAGGTTGTGTAAAAAGCAACAGCCCATCTACAGAAGAAACATAAGTGAGGACAAACTGCTCACTCACCCAATGAATATATTCAACAATTTAAAGGCAAGTTCCTGAACAATATTGCCAAGCATTTCCATTCTTAAAGACAATGGGTTAAAGACGAAAACAATCACCTCTTCACAGCCTGACCACAGTAACCACTCACCGGTCTAAAGCTGGAGGCACCAATGATTTATCAGCAACGTGTGGCAAGAGGTAATCCCGGTGACCACTCTGACAGCCACCGAGCTGCTCACGACCTGCTCTCCGCCTCCCCCCCCCGGACAGTGGTGCCTGTCCTGCGTTCACACCATCTTCGGATCAGGGTCAGTGTTGGGAGCAGCCACGTGAGCAATGGTCACTGCGGGACGGGACGCACGCGGCGCAGATTCAACGACTTGAGTGGACCGTTGGTCCATCTGTGAGCAACCAGAGGCGCAACGTCTAGAGTACAACTGGGTGAGGGCAAACACTGGACCTGCAGCTGAAAGCTGACAGTTTTACCAGTTGACAATTAAGCGATGGATGATATTCTGCGTCCAAGGGAGAAAGAGGAGACTCGGAAATGGAATACATTCCTAGCAACTGGAGTGAAACAGAAATCAGGCAAATAACAAAATCCTAAATAGGTAGGGGCTGCACTTGCAATCTTCAGCAGGGGTTTACCTTAATTCGGACAGAATAAAGTCTGCACAAGCCTGACGCACTGTGGAATATTCAAAGAGGTTTTTGAACAAAGAGCATGAGTTTTAACAGTGGGATAATGTGGAGGGTCTTTTCACGCTGTGTTGGTGAGAAAATTCGGTGTCTCACATTATATTCAATTCTGTTCTCACATTATATGGCTGTGGGACATGTTGGTGGGAAACCTGCTGTTTGCATTATAGCTAATTGTTGCAAATTGTAGTTAACTCCGTAGCCCGATGTGCTTTCTGTGTTTGGTACTAAAGACAGTCGTGTGCAAAACAAACGACTCATCGCCAGATGCTGACCCAAAGACAATGAACTATTCACAAACTTTGCCCAAGGTCCAAGTGCCTTAAGATAACTCTGGTCTGCCCAGCTAGCTATGAGCTGGGAACTTAACAACAAGAAGAGGCAATAGATTACAACCTAATAACCATGTACGGCATGGATTGAGATAATGATAATTAGTTGCATGTAATGATTGTGACGTGAATGAAGGTGATTGGCTGTATGTAAATGAGATTACGAACTGATTTCGCTTCTGTATCTGTACATTAACCCATGCGAGCCTTAGCTCAAGTGGGATAAGGTGCTGTCAGGGGCTGCGGAGCCCCCAGATCTTGTCCCCCAGAATTCGGACATAATAAACTGCTTTTTTTTACTTATACTCAGGCCTTTGTGTGAATATTTTCACCTCTACGCGCTGTAATTAGCCTGTTGCATTGTAACTACTTCTGACTTCCTTTGGTGCTGGAATAGCACAGAAATAAAGTCCAGCGCCTCCGGTTGGAAAAAAAAAGATGTTCACCAGTTCAATGGAGATTATGACCGCGCAGACACTTCTGTGAACTGAATTCTATCGTGGCAAGCACGCGTAAGGAAGACAAAAAGGGAAAATATTTCTGCAACAAAATTCCGGTCGTAACGGAGTGGAACTTTTCCAGCCTATATTAAAAAAACATTGCCTTGCAAGTAATTTTTAAAGGGGTAGGAACATGTGCCATGGTGAAGACCCTTCCAGCTAGAGCATCCCACCAGTATCAGAGGGATTAAAGTAGTTATTGTGCGGGAGTAGATGAGAGATTTGGAGAAAAAAATTGTGAGGTAAAATCGGCGCCTTCGGATTGGCCGCTCAAACTGGTTACACTCACACTGTCAAGAGAAGCAACTCACTGAAACCTATTTTCACGATTGCCTTGCCTTTTTTTCTTGATTCTTTCATGGGATGTGGCAAGGCCAGCAGTTGTTGCCCATCCCAATTTGCCCTAAAACAGTGTGGCCATTTCAGAGTGGCCCTTCAGAGTCAGCCACATCGCTGTCTGGAGTCACTTGCAGGCCAGACCAGGTAAGGACGGCAGATTTCCTTTCTTCAGGGACATTAGTGAACCGGACGGGTTTTCACAACCACTGGTGATAGTTGTCATGGGCACCATCCCTGAGACTA
Organism: Scyliorhinus torazame; assembly: GCF_047496885.1. Taxonomy (NCBI): domain Eukaryota; kingdom Metazoa; phylum Chordata; class Chondrichthyes; order Carcharhiniformes; family Scyliorhinidae; genus Scyliorhinus; species Scyliorhinus torazame. Next base: position 101,440,575 of record NC_092728.1, on the reverse strand, counting down.
GCATTATATATTCCTGATTTATTAATTGAATTGAATTTCCACCAGCTGCCGTGGTGGGATTTGAACCCACGTCCCTGTGCGTCTGGATTACGAGCCCAGTGAAATTACCACCACACCACCATCTCCTACGCACAGAGACTGAATCGCAGCCATCAATAGCGCAATGATCTCCCTAAAATAATAGTAACTGCCAAAAACGAGTTCTAACCTCTGTACCTTAAAGGGGGGCACAAGCTTTGCAGCAAGACATTCAGGTGGAGTTCAAACTGACACAAAAACCATCTCTTTTAAATATGCCAGACAGTCAGATCTTTGCTCAGACTATCTAAACCCATGGTCATTTAGCTGATCTAACTAAGCACACGTTTTTGACAAGATCTGGCCATAAAGTGGCAAAGAGGTCACTGCCTCATTGTATCTGCACCAGCTCCTGAACTGGAACTATCCACAGTATTCCCCGTTATTTTCCCACATCCTTTTGTACTCTTCCTTTTCAATTACCTAATCAATTCCCCTTCAATTGTTTTAGTCTTTGCATGTTTGTGATAAAGCAATTCATATTCTAAAAATGGGGTGAAGAAATTCTTCCAACTAACTAAATCATTCCTTTCAGTGATGATCCTCAACCAGTGTCCTAATGTTGTCAGTTTAAAGTGGGGCATTTTTTTTTTTTAACAATCTCTTCGGTCTCAATAATGAAATCCTCACTCCCCACCAGAAATAATACATTCATGAGCAAATTCTTGAGTGTTCTGAAAAGAAACATCTTGTCGAAGCTTTTCATCTTGTACTCATCAGGCAATTCGCAGCACCAAATTGTAACGGGAACAACAAAGAGTGTGCTGATCGGTTAGCAAGTGGACTCTGATTGGTAGAGGCACCTTCTTGGAGGATGCACCAGTTAACTGGCAAAGCTTTGTTCAAATTCAAAACCAGACAGGCTGACGACTGATCAAGATACTGCCCTGTGGAATGAACCAGGGAATGGCTGTCACTTATTTTGTTTAGCTAAGAAAAGTGCAGTTTTGAGTACACGTTCTTTTTGTCTGCAAAGGACAGGGCCCTAGCACGTGTAAGTGAGCCAAAATTTAACGTTGCAGAGATGAGTAAATTACATCTGATTACATTAAATGAGATCACATTAGATGTGATTCAGTGATTGGACTACATTTACTAAACAATCCTCAGGCTGCTAAAAATTACTCTGACAACCAATTTAACAGGATCAACCAGGCTCGCAGTATGGCTCAATGTTAACACACAGAGCCCTGTCTTTTGCAGACATAAAGAATATGCCTTGCCCAATCAGAGTCAACCTGTCTGGTTTGAATGTAAACAAAGCTTGGCAGTTAATTGTCAGTCATCAGTTAAACTGGTGCATTCTCCATGGCAGCGCCTCTACCAATTAGAATCCACTTGCCAACCAATCAGCTCTCTCATATCAGGCAGAATAAATTGTTGTTCCTTTTACAATTTGATATTGTTACGAATTGTCCGAATGAGTATAAGGCATGTGTCTTTTCTCAGTATGTGCCAAATGATAGAAACATTTGACCTTGGGTAACATCTTAGGAAACAGAATTAATTCATAAAATATTTAATTGGAAATTAAACAAGTTTTATTTTCCTTGTTATAAGGCACAAAAATCAACCGTACAAAGTTTAAGTTACCGTAACATGCTATTTCTTCACAGATTATACTACAATTTATTCTATGTAACATTTATAGGGGAAAATTGATCATGCTTATGAGGGTGTATATCGATACCTTATTTGTTATTCCGTGGATAAAGACATATATATATATATATAGAGCACCTTTCACCTCGGATGCAGTGTGTATCCTCTACAAGATGTGCCTCAGCAACTTGCCAAGATTCCTTCGACAACCTCTTCTAAACCTGCAACCTCTACCACTAGAAGGCCAAAGGCAGCAGACACATGGGAATACCACCGCCTCCAAGTTCCCCTCCAAGCCACACGCTATCCTGACTTGGAACGGTATTGCTTTCCCTTCACTGTTGCCGCTTCAAAATCCCGAAAATCCCTTCCTACCAACGCTGTGGGTGCACCAGCACCGGGTGGAATGCAGCAGTCCAAAAAGGAGGGTCGCCACCACCTTCACAAGGCCAATTAGGGATGGGCAACAAAATGCTGGTCTTCCCAGCAACCACCCATGTCCAATGAAAACAATTTTTAAATTGTTCTGCCTTCAAACCTGCTGTTGATTCAGTCTTGGGCAGTTAGAAAAATACCGAAAAATAGAACATCACGGGGAGGAACTGCAACCCGGAAAGACTGGCTTCATTGGTGTAGCACCTGACTTTTCCCCTAATGTTTCACAGAATCGTAGAAAAGTTACACAGCACAGAAGGAGGCCACTCGGCCCATCTGTCCATGCCAGCCGGCGGACACCCAGCTGCCCTTACTAATCCCACCTTCCAGCACCCGCTCCATAGTCCTGCATCTTACACAACTTAAGGTGCAGATCCAGGAACTTTTTAAAAAGAGTTAGCCTCTACACTGTCCACCACTCAGGTAATTTTTGTGTCGTCTGCCCAGTCCCAATCGTGTTCCCCACGTGCACGTCCAAATCGTTAATAAATAGCACAAACAGTAAGGGCCCCAACACCGAGCCCAATTCATGTCCTTGGTTGAATAGCTCCTGAATTAACGGGATTGATTAAACACTCAGTATGGCATCTCATTGACATTGCAGGTTCCAATTCGGTTTGGAGGCCGATATGGAACGTGAATCAACTCCCTTTCACATTGACGTCCCTACTGAGTGAAAGAATCGTGCTTGATCTTCACTCAATTGTATTCATGGGGAACACATAGAGAGCTTTAAGTTACTCACTCCAACAGAGTGACTTTTCAAATCCATTTAGCCAAACAGTCTCCACAGCATTACTCTTTAAGCCAGCTTTAGGACACTGGAAGACTTCAAAGTTGTGTCATCTCGCCTCCTGGTTAGATATGAATGAGATTAATTGACCCAAGTTAAGAGGCTAAAGGATACTGGGAAAATGCTTTTCAAAATAAACCCCAAATTATCTGGGTTACATTTTACAACCTGGTCACGAGAGTGCAGTAAGCTGAATGATGCTTCTGCTCCCCATTGCTTATTTAGATGCTTTCTCTGCCAGATGAACTCAGTTAAACAAAGTCATATCTATAAAAGGTCGGAGAAAGAACAGTTGTCCAAGTATAAGGGCGGCATGGTGGCACAATGGTTAGCACTGCTGCCTCACAGCGCCAGGGACCAATTCCAGCATCGGGTGACTGTCTGTGTGGAGTTTGCCCATTAGGTGGATTGGCCATGATAAATTGCTACGTACTGTCCAAAAGTTGGGTGGGGTTACGGGGATGGGTGGGGGGCCCATGTAGGGCACTCTTTCTGAGGGTCGGTGCAGACTCGACGGACCGAATGGCCTTCATCTGCACTGTGGGGATTTAATGAAAACATAATTTGTTTTTGTGGCTAGCTTTAAAATACATGCTCCATTTATTTTCCCGCAAGGTGAATTTCTGTTGGATATGGTTCTATTAACAAGTAATCGGTCCTCAGGTATACACTCAGGCTGCAAGCGCCAACAAGCTTTTCAGGCACAGAATACAGAGTGCAAGCCTGACCCTCATTCAACAATCATATCATGTACAGAGAATTTGCAGTGCAGAAGGAGGCTCATCGGGCTGCACAGGCCCTTGGAAAGAGTACCCCACTTAAGCCCCACAGCTCCACCCTATCCCCTTTATCCCAGTAACCCCACCTATCCTTTTTGAACACCAAGGGCAATTTAGAATGGCCAATCCACCTAACCTGCACATTTTTGGACTGTGGGAGGAAACTGGAGCACCTCCCGGAGGAAACCCACGCAGGCACGGGGAGAACGTGCAGACTCCGCACAGACAGTGACCCAAGCCGGGAATCGAACCTGGGACCCTAAAGCTGTGAATCAACTGTGGTAACCACTGTGCTGGCCACATATGAACATGCAATTGCCACAGGGCTCACTTGAGAATATTCAGGGGAAGGATCCCTTGTACTCTCCTCCATCGCTGTCCCTATCTCCTCCCCCCCCCCCCCCCCCCCCCCAAAAATACTGCTTCAACCATCCGGTTGCCCATATCCCGTAAATGAATTAAAAAATGATTGTATTCCATATACCTTTGAACCAATGCAGTAACTAAAAATTTTCCTTCAGATTTTTAATTTACTTGACATTTTCCCCCCAATACTTATAAACTGCAGTACATCTCACCGTTCAAAATTTATTTGTAGCAACAGGACATCGACCTATTGGACACTACCACTTCAAGGGTTGGACCATGTAAATCTAATTGTTACTGTGCTCTGCCGAACCAGATACAGCGATTTGGGGGAAAAAGTGCTTGAAAGTGACACACCACATTTTGCACAGAATTTGCTTCCCGTGGCTATTTTGTTCCCCCTGCACCGCAAGTGTTCCGTCCGAAATTAAATGAGTACAATGCATTCATTCAACATCTAATTCTGGATGTGTGTGGATATTTCAGAAGTGCAAAAATATCACCTGCTGTGAATTACAGAAGACTTCAAGAGTGAGACTTCATAACAGATGATGGGAGGGGATGGAAATCAGGCGGAGGAGGTGGTTCCAACGCAGTTATGCATCATCAGGCAGGTCAAACTATATTTTGACTTGATCCTTGCCCATCATGGAGGCATTTTGAAGGACTAATTCAACCAACAGTGTTCACCAAAAGCAAACGACAATGAAACAACCGTTAAAAAAAACGACCCAGATTGGGTGGCGCAGTGGTTAGCACTGCTGCTTATGGCACTGACGGCCCCGAGTTCGATCCCGGCCCCGGGTCACTGTCCATATGGAGTTTGCACATTCTCCCTGTGTCTGCGTGGGTCTCACCCCCACAACCCAAAGATGTGCAGATTAGGTGGATTGGCCACGCTAAATTGTTCCTTATTTAGAAAAAAATATATAATTGGGTACTCTAAATTAATTTTTAAAAACAAACAAACCAGATGAACCACAAATGCGTCTCAGGACAAGCTGCTCTCTCTCGGAATTTATTGCCTCCGCCATTGAAAGTGAGCGGAGGTAATGTTTTCTCTCGTTTGTTAGTCTGTCTGTAACTAATATTTCAAGAATTAACGGATGTATATCAAAGAAACTTGGTAGATTGGGTATGGTTAGTCTGTGGCGGGGCGATTTTGATCTGGAATTGTTTTGAAGGCTCCTTTAAGATTAGGAGATGGGGCGATTATATTTCGAATGCTGTGGGTTGTTTTATTCAATAGGTTGCTAATTGTTTTAGAATGTTGTGGATTGTCTCAGCAGCTCTGGTGGGATTTGTCACAGCCATCACACTGCAATCAGAGTTTTCAGTGCATGTTGTTGGATGCCGCTTGGCCCGAAGCCGCCTCAGTGAGGTGGAAGCTCTTAGTGGATTTATTTTTGGAGCATTAAAAGTTACAGGGCATCCTGGCGAGGCTTTGCAAAGGCTATGTCCAAGGTCTTGGACACGCGGGTAAAGCCGAGTCTGGGGATAGCGATATTTGGGCTGTCAGATCCGCGGGTGCAGGAGCCGAAAGAGGCCGGAGTCCTGGCGTTTGCCTCGTTGGTAGCCCGGAGACGGCTCTTGTTAATGTGGAGGGATGCGAAACCCCCAAGGGTGGAGACTTGGGTCAGTGACATGACTGGGTTTCTAAGTTTGGAGAGGATAAAGTTTGCCTTGAGAGGGTCCTTTCTGGGGTTCTCCAGGCGGTGGCAACCGTTCCTTGACTTTCTCGCGGAACGTTAAATGAGGAGATCAACAGCAGCAGCAAACCGGGGGTGGGGGGGGGGGGATCTGTATGGGTTGTGGATAGATTTCTCTTGTAAATTGTAGTTATCCCACCTTGTTTTGTTAAGTTGTTAATTTTTTTTTTCTCGCTTAACTTTTTTTGGTAGTGGTTTTGTAAAGATTCTGTAAAACCTTGAATAAAAACAAGTTTTAAAAAAAAAACAAAGTTACAGGGCATCAACCAATTGTCATGGAAGAGTGGCACACTTGTAATAGCCCCGGGTTAACACTGGAGGTATGAGCCCTGCTGCATAACTTATTCAATTGCTCTCGTGCACATTTGTCCCCAGAACACGAGGTTTTCAGAACAAGAGACCCGTTAGGAACAGGAGGAGGATTTTGGTGCATCAACTGCTTCGCCTTCAAGGCTGAATTTTGATTTGCCGCAAATAAACTGCAGTATTTGGCTATTACCAGAACATTTCTTCGTCTTAAAATACAACAAAAACCTGCCAGAAATGAAAATTATGCAGAAGGTACAGCACAGAAACAGGCCATTCAACCCATCCGGTCTATCCCATTCTCTCGGCTTCACGTGAGCTTTTCCTTTAAAGTCGCCGAGCCTAGTTTCCTCTCCTGCTCCCTCTGGTGGCGAAGTTCACATTCTAACCACTCTCTGGGTGAAGAAATGCGCCCCACATTGCTGATTGGGTTTACTGGCGACTATGCTGAGGAGTTGGATGTAAACCACAAAACCTGCCTGAACAAGTCACTTGTCCGAAATGTGAACAACTGCAAAATAGACAAAGGAGTTCAGTCCAAATCTGGACTGAACTGCATTTCCTTCTGATCAACCTAATTGTATTTAAGGGACGAACTACTAGATATTTTGAAAAATAAGCAGGTAAATTTAAAGTACGAACTGGAATGTGTAACACAAAAATGTGAAAGCCAATAAAAACATTTAAAAAAAAAAGATATTTTGCAAATGAGGGTGCATTTGAAACTCACCGAATGGAATTCAGTTCAGCAAACCAATTGGCAGATTTGAAGCACCAAGTCTCTGGTTGTTTTGACCGTTCTAAATATCTTTCGCAAGTAATAAATCTGGGCCCATGTCGGAAAGAAAAGTTTTTTGAAGCAGCATAACTCTTTAATAGCTATTCCTGCAACGGTAAATATCCATTCCGTCTTCCCCTCACCAAACCGCGCTGAGAAAGCCGTTGCTAACTACCTCAAAGATCCGGGAATCGACGGAATAATTACTTACAGGGGCGGTGCGTCAAAACAAAGATCGCTTCAAAACTCCACCCGAGCCTTGGCATGTCCAGTGTAAATATTTGTTACCTCTACCTGGCCAATAGCAGCTGCCTGCAGCCAGTTAATATTTCTGACTGTGCTGCGAGGCAAGGTCATTTGTTTTGGCGAGGTGCTGGAATATTTGCTGAATAACCTGACGGATAAGTTTCAGCTCCCGGGAGGCAATGGTCGCAAGAGAAGCGCGATGAAGAAAGAAGCATCTCAGAAGACGAAAGACCGGGGGGGGGGGGGGGGGGGGGGGTGGAATACAACTCACTGAGACAGCTGTGCAGTTTGGAAAAAAAGGAATCACTGATTAATGCCTCTGCGCCCTCAGTGGCCAGGTTTACTTATGAAATATCCTGGCTGGACCCTGCATAAGCTAAAACTGTGCAAAACAAAATGCATTTTTCATTCCGAATATCGTGGGGCCAGCACGGTAGCACAGTGGTTAGCGCTGTTGCTTCGTAGCTCCAGGGACCCAGGTTAGTTCCCGGCTTGGGTCACTGTCTGTGTGGAGGCTGCACGTTCTCCCCGTGTCTGCGTGGGTTTCCTCCGGGTGCTCCGGTTTCCTCCCACAGTCCAAAGATGTGGTTAGGCGGATTGGCCATGATAAATTGCCATTAGTGTCCAAAAAGGGTAGGTAGGGTTACAGGGAGAGGGTGGAGGTGTGGGCTTATGTAGGGTACTCTTTCAAAGGGCCAGTGCAGACTCAATGGGCCAAATGGCCTCCCTCAGCATTGTAAATTCTATGATTCCATGATCAAACATCACAGAAGGAGACCTATTTCTAGGTTTTATTGCTTGTGATTTTAAAAACCTAATAATTACTCCTCAATTTACTCCTCAATTTTCCACCTCTGATAGCTATTATCCAGCTGAAAAACCACAGAGGAAGGGTCATTCTTCCAAATGCATGAAAGACCTGCCGCGTGGGCAAAATTATTTTGTCCTTTATATGCCTTTGTCAAAATCACAGGAAATATGAATCCAAGAGGACCCGCTCCAGACACTCAATTTACCGCGGATTAATGTGGAGATGATGGAACATTGAAAACTGAACGATCCAATTCAGGTCAGGGTGATATCATTCTAATCACTGTAATGTAACTCACTGGTAAGAGGGGAATGGGAAGAGAAAGGATGCGAGCAGGAGAGAGAAAGCTGGAAGGGTGCAGAGAGTGGGGGGGGGCACAGATGGAGGGGGCACAAGAGGGAGGGTATGGAGGAGCACAAAGGGAGGTCACAGAGGGCGCCCCCAGTTGTAGGGCACAGAGGGGCCCCCCTCAGAGGAAAGACGCAGAGGGGCTCCCCCACAGAGAGGGCGCAAAGGTGGCCCCATAGGGAGGGTGCAGAGGGTGTCCCAGAGGGAGGGTGCAGAGGGTGTCCCAGAGGGAGGGTGCAGAGGGTGTCCCAGAGGGAGGGTGCAGAGGGCGTCCCGGAGGGGGTGCAGAGGGCGTCCCGGAGGGGGTGCAGAGGGCGTCCCATAGGGGGTGCAGAGAGCGTCCCAGAGAGGGTGCAGAGAACATCCCAGAGGGGGTGCTGAGGGCGTCCCAGGGCTGCAGAGGGCGTTCCGGAGGGGGTGCAGAGGACGTCCCAGAGGGGGTGCAGAGAGCGTCCCAGAGGGGGTGCAGAGGGATCCCAGGGCTGCTGAGGGCGTCCCAGACGGGGTGCAGAGGGCGTCCGAAGGGGGTGCAGAGGGCGTCCCAGAGGGGGTGTAGATGGCGTCCCAGAGGGGGTGCAGAGGGGGCCCCAGAGGGAGGGTGCAGAGGGCGTCCCAGAGGGGGTGCAGAGGGGGCCCCAGAGGGAGGGTGCAGAGGGCGTCCCAGAGGGGGTGTAGAGGGCGTCCCAGAGGGGGTGTAGAGGGCGTCCCAGAGGGGGTGCAGAGGGCGTCCCAGAGGGGGTGCAGAGGGCGTCCCAGAGGGGGTGCAGAGGGCGTCCCAGAGGGGGTGCAGAGGGGGCCCCAGAGGGAGGGTGCAGAGGGCATCCCAGAGGGTGCAGAGGGGGCCCCAGAGGGAGGGTGCAGAGGGCATCCCAGAGGAGAGGATGCAGAGGGCGTCCCAGAGGAGAGGATGCAGAGGGCATCCTAGAGTAAAGAGTCCCAGAAGGGGTGCAGAGGTCGCCCCAGAGGAGAGGGTGCAGAGGGGGCCCCGGAGGGAGGGTGCAGAGGGTGTCCCGGAGGGAGGGTACAGAGAGCGTCCCGGAGGGAGGGTGCAGAGGGGGTCCTAGAGGGAGGGTGCAGAGGGGGCCCCGGAGGGTTGGCACAGAGGGGGCCTCGGAGGGAGGGTGCGGAGGGAGGGTGCAGAGAGCGTCCCGGAGGGAGGGTGCAGAGGGGGTCGTAGAGGGAGGGTGCAGAGCGGGTCCTAGAGGGAGGGTACAGAGGGGGCCCCAGAGGGTTGGCACAGAGGGGGCTCCGGAGGGAGGGTGCAGAGGGGGTCCTAGAGGGAGGGTGCAGAGGGGGTCCTAGAGGGAGGGTGCAGAGGGAGCCCCGGAGAGTTGGCATAGAGGGGGCCCCGGAGGGAGAGTGCAGAGGGGGTCCTAGATGGAGGGTGCAGAGGGGGCCCCGGAGGGATTGCACAGAGGGGGCCCCGGAGGGAGGGTGCAGAGGGGGCCCCGGAGGGATTGCACAGAGGGGGCCCCGGAGGGAGGTTGCAGAGGGGAGCACTCGCAGGGAGTGTGCAGAGGACAACCCCAGAGGGAGGACGCTGAGGGGTGCGCAGGTAGGTTGGATGGGGAGCTTCCAGAGGACATAGACGGTGGCCCCCCCAGAGGGAGTGGAGGGGAAAAAGAGGTGAAAATGTACGAGGGAGTGGGGGTGGAGGACAATAGGAATATGGGGAAGTGGAGGTGGAGAAGGACAGAACATGAGATGGGGATGGGCATGAAGAGATGGGGCTGGATCAACACAGGAGAAGAAACGGGTGGTTTCCACAAAAGCGTGGATTTTCAGTGCAGAATAATGTTAGGGCCTGCAAGAGGAGCCTGGATTCAATCAGGAACCGAAAAACAATTAAAATGAATCAATGAGAAACAGGACAAAAAGCAATCTTATGGACAGCTGGAGCCAGTTGACAAAATAGTCTGGCATAAGAAATCCTCAGAGTTCTTAAACTGTGTATTGACAACTTAATGGTTCTGTGCATGCAATAGCTCTTTTATACCGTTTTCGAGATGGATGTTTCTGTCCAAAACAACTTCTATTCAATGTTCTAACCCTTGCTTTCTGCTCCTTCAATTACCACCTTTCCATAGTTATCATCAGATCAAAGCAGCCATCCCCTCCACATTCATTTTGACTATTACTCAATATTTTCACTTTTGTTACTGATTCTCTGTGAAACGTGTGAAACTGAAGTGGAGAGGAGCTGTGAGCGACTTTTCTCATCATTCCCTACACGCAGGACACGTCTCTTTTGAGAGGATGGGCAACTGAGCCTCACCTCGGCCTTTGGCCAAGGCAGCTCGCGACCTGACACAAGGGGGTAAATTCTCCCTCCACCATTCTCCATGCAGTGTGCTAAGATTACGAGTCTACCTTGCACGAATTCAGGGGTACAATGCCACATTCTGAGAGTGGACATTCTTTGTGCATTTGCAACGATTCTCAGATCTATCCATTGGTCAGGAAGGATAGACGAGGCTAATTTTTTTTCCTTCACTTCACCTTTTTGGAATTTTGGGCAGCACGGTAGCACAGTGGTTAGCACAGTTGCTTCACCGCGCCAGGGTCCCAGGTTCGATTCTCTGCTTGGGTCACTGCCTGTGCTGAGTCTGCACGTTCTCCCCGCGTCTGCGTGGGTTTCCTCCGTGTGTTCCAGTTTCCTCCCACAAGTCCCGAAAGACATGTTTGTTAGGTGAATTGGACATTCTGAATTTTCCCTCTGTGTACCCGAACAGGCGCTGGAATTTGGCGACTGGGGGATTTTCACAGTAACTTCATTGCAGTGTTAATGTAAGCCTACCTGTGACACTAATAAAGATTATTATAAAGGTTATTATTAATTTAAATTAAGTTAATCAATCTGGAATCGAAAAACTGGCCTCAGTAATGGTAACCATTGTCGATTGTCGTAAAAACGCAGTCCTTACCCCGACTGGCCCACCTGTGACTCCAGACTAACAGCAATGTGGTTGGCTCTTAACTACCCTCTGAAAAGCCTCTGGCAAGCCACTCATCTCAAGGGTAGTTAGGAACAGAAAACAAATGTTGCCTTGCCTGCGAGATTCACATCCCATGAAAGAATAAAAAGTAAGATCATTTGAACTCGGGGAAACGGGGGATCAGTGCCAGAATTTGTAGATGATACCAAAGTTGTGGGGAGTGGACGAGGTGCGATTAATTATGTGGTGGGCTGCACCAAAGGAAGACGAAAAGAAGACTTGCCGAGTGGGCAGAACAATGGCAGCTTTAACAGGATGGGGCAGAAACGTGCAACAAGTGGATGGAACGTAGTACAAAAGGTTAGCTGAGGCAGAGGGGACGATCACCCATATTTATCCCAAGACTTCCTTCCAAAATATTCTCAACCGGACAAAGGCCCAGAATGACAGGGATTTTTTTTATTTTTGAGCGCGAGGGAGGTAAAGACAACCTGGGAGAACATCCATCCGTCTGTTGCATTAGCAACCTGTAAAAGCAAAGCCGATCAGGCAAATAATGGCTCAAAAATGACTTGTTCGCATTTTTTAATCCAGTCAGGTAATGCTGTGGAGACCCGGGTTCAAATCCCACCACAGCAGATGGTGAAATTTGGATACAATAAAAGTCTGGAATTAAAAGTCTAATGATGACCATGGAACCACTGTCCATTTTCGTACAAACCCATCTGGTTCACTAATGCCCTTTAGGGAAGGAAATCTGCCGTCCTTACCTGGACCTGACCTACATGTGAATTCAGACCCACAGCAATGCGATTAATATTAAGGAACATAGGAACAGGAGTAGGCCATTCAGCCCCTCGAGTCTGTCCCGCCATTTAATGAGATCATGGCTGATCAGTGGCCTAACTCCATAAACCTGGCCTTTGACCTGTATCCCTTAATACATTTGCTCAACAAAAATCTATCCACCTCAGTGTGGTGAATGTATTCACCTAATGCATGAGCTGTCTGTAGGATACTGTAACCTATGACCTGGAAGTGGTGATACGAGCTACTTCCAGGTACTGTACTGTAACTCCGGTGGGCTCCGCCCTCACCGGGGCCATATGTAGACCGGCCACCTGTGGGTGGCACTCATCTGTCCAACTGACTCTGGCTAGGCAAGTTCATGATTAATAAAGCCCAATGTTCACTCGCTCTCTCGGTGAATTGACGGTACATCACTCAGACTTCAAACGGACAACTGTTCTGACCTCAACTACCGTTTCTGGGAGCGGGTTCCAAACCTCTGCCACCCTTTGCATGAAGACATGCTTCCTACCATCTCTCCTGAATGGTCTTGGCCCTAATTGCCCCAATTTGTTGCTTGGAGCAGAGGTGAATCCTTTGTTCTTGCAAACGGCAGAAGATTGATTTAAAAATAAGGGGTCGCCCATTTCAGAGGACGAGGCAAAAGATTTTTCTCTCAGAGGGTCATGGCTCTTTGGAAATCTGTTCCTCAAAATGCAATTGAAGCAGAGTCTTTGAATGTTTTGAAGGCGGAGCTAGATAGATTCTTCCTCAACAAGGGGGTGAAGGTTATCGGGGGTATGCGGGAGTCAGATCAGCCACACAATCTTATTCAATGACAGAGCGGGCTAGAGGGGCAGAATGGCCTCCTGCTCCGAATTCACATGTTCATATGTCAATCCTGGAGGGTGGGTAACATGACCTCCAAGCAGAAGCAATTCTATTTTAGTAATATTTGTGTACTGAAGACATATTGGACCATTATCAGCCATGTTTGAATGGTGGAGTTGACCCGAAAGGCCTTACTTCCGCTCCTATGTCTTATGGTCTTATTATCCCTATTTTAGTGGCACATTAACTCATTTGTTCGGAATCCTCAATCAAGCAGTAGGCAGAGAAACATAATAATCAAATATATTGAGTATTTTGTGACCTATAAACCTCGAAGACAAGCGTACAATGGCTTGCAGCTCAAATGTTTCAGCTGGTTAACCGGTGGTGATCTTAAAACTCAAACTGTAATTAAAGATGGTTGTCCACCCACGCAAAAGTTACTGGGGTTAATCCGCAGTCCATTATTGGAAAACAGGTAGTTTATCTGTTCAATCGTGATCAGCAACATCGAAGACAAGCTTATGCAAAATTGAAAGCCTCTACGTGGCCATTGAAGTTTACCCTGAACATTATTTGTGTTCTCGTGAATTCAGGTGGCTGTGCCATGATCACGGTGAGTAAATGGAGTTGAGATACAAATTAGACATGATCTGATAGATCATGGGGAACAAGCTCGAGGGGCTGAATGGCCTACTCCTATTTCTACACCTCCCCAATCTTTGCAATACATGCAATCATTCACCTGCAATTATCAATAGCCTACTTGAACCATTGTGATTGTTGTGGAAATTGTTATATTTGACATTTGTGGCAGTGATGTTATTAAAAACCCTGGTTTGAAATACATACAGTGTAAAGCTGTAATTAAGAAGTCATAAAAGGGAATTATTGATTTTAACCATTTACTTGTTTACAGAGAGATGGCTAACGAAACACTGTTGTGATTACTAGAGATTCCCTGGAGAGTAGATAATTTATGAAGGATTGCATTTAGTCCTAGCTAAGCAGGTGATGGAACATCTTAGCGAGATACAGATGATGTAATTACTGGGAGGAGCCAGATCTGTCAGTAGTTTTACAAGTTGAACAGCAGTTTTCAGTAGGATTCGAGTCTGACAAAACAGAAGGATTTTCAGGTTGTTCCTAAAAAAGGTCTCTCTCTCCAAAGGTCTGCACAAATAAGCAAGTGACCGGTTTTGTTCATAGTCTTTATGCGGCATTTGAACTATGTTGGGTTACTTAATTGAAATTAGTGTCAGTGTACATAGTAAGTTGAAGTTTTTCATTTTATTTATGAGCTGTTTCTTTGATGTTAATGTGGTTCATTGTTTAACATAAAAGATGACTATTGGTCAGAGCCATCGTTCCTGGGATGAAGCAACTTTTCCTCACAGTTCTACAAATAAAATGTTATTTGGGGTTCTTGTCAGGTATCCTAACTGAACAAAATTGGAGAAAGGCAAGATGAATAGGTGGGAAAGACATCAGTAAGGTGGGATTAGGAAATATCCTTTACCTTTTAAATGTTGTTTCTAAAAATTATCTGTTTGGCAAACTGCAGCTTCTTGAGTGTTGTTGGAGCTCCACTCAGCCTGACAAGTGGAGAATATTCCATCACATCCCTGCTTGTAAATGGTGGACAGGCTTTGTGGGGTCAGGAGGCAAGTTACTCACCACAGAATTCCCAACCTCTGACCTATTTTTGAAGCCACAATATATATGTTTCTATTTTTTATAATATTGAGGGCGGTGTGGTAGCACAGTGGTTAGCATTGTTGCTTCACAGCGCCAGAGTTCCAGGTTCGATTCCTGGCTTGGGCCACTGTCTGTGCGGAGTCTGCACGTTCTCCCCGTTTCTGCGTGGGTTTCCTCCAGGTGCTCCGGTTTCCTCCCACAAGTCCTGAAAGACATGCTTGTTCGGTGAATTGGACATTCTGAATTCTCCCTCTGTGTACTCAAACAGGCGCCAGAATGTGGCGACTAGGGGATTTTCACAGTAACTTCATTGCAGTGTTAATGTAAGCCTATTTGTGACAATAAAGATTTATTAATTTAGAGTACCCAATTCATTTTTTCCAATTAAGAGGCAATTTAGCGTGGCCAATCCACCTACCCTGCACATCTTTGGGTTGTGGGGGCTAAACCCACGTAAATACAGGGAGAATGTGCAAACTCCACACGGACAGTGACCCAGAGCCGGGATCGAACCTGGGACCTCGACGCCGTGAGGCAGCAGTGCTAACCACTGTGCCACCGTGCTGCCCTCAATATTTATATGTTTCTGTTCAACAGTGACCCATAGGATGTTGACTATGGGACATTCAGCGATGCCAATGCCATTTAATGTCATCGGGGCATTGTTGGAAATGGTCATTACCTGAAGCTTGTCTGGCATAGTAAATAAATAAATGCTTATATACGTTGGTTGGGTGTCAAAAAACAAATGCAAGGATCAGTTTGCCTACCATTGGAGCCACTTGAACTCTGACATCACTGGCATCCACCAATGGTAACGATGCATTGGGACCTTGCTTGTCTGCCGAGCTTGCTGTATTCCCCTGATACTTCTTGATCCTTAGTTGTCCAGCCCAGGGCAGTTTTGCTGTGTTCTTGAGTTCAGTGGTGTGGTGTTCACCGGCTACGTCTCCGTTTTGGTCCTTGAAGATTGTAAATCAGATTAATGGTAGATTTTGTAATAGATCTCAAAAGCTTTGGCATCAGTATCTTAGAAAAATTAAGGATATAATCTTCATTAGTTCGCAAGTAGGCTTACATTAACATTGCAAAGAAGTT
Source organism: Scyliorhinus torazame (assembly GCF_047496885.1). Taxonomy (NCBI): domain Eukaryota; kingdom Metazoa; phylum Chordata; class Chondrichthyes; order Carcharhiniformes; family Scyliorhinidae; genus Scyliorhinus; species Scyliorhinus torazame. The sequence continues at coordinate 101,424,972 of NC_092728.1, read as the reverse complement.
AGTGAAAATAAAATACTGAACCACCAAAGAGAAATTTAGCTCCCTTAAACTCCTGCGTAAGCCCAAGTCCTGAACTTTAAAAGTAGCTCCGCATCTCCCAATGGGTCGCACGAGGAAAGCAATTGACCTCTAAGTGACCTTCTCCAGATGTAATTTCAAAACTACGAACTACGTGGTATTAAAGATCCTTAAAGGCCTGATTGAGGGGATACAGGTGCTGCTGATATAGTTCCCGACAGCGCAAGGGGTCCAATTGAAAGAGTCAAGTGGGCTTTGAAAGACAACTCTCAATTTATTTTTGGAATTAGCAGGATGTGGGTATTGCTGGGTATTGTGCACATCTCTGGTGATGGTGAGCCATATTCTTAACTACAAACAAGTAAGTTTGCTATGTCGTATTGCACAGCAGTTAAGGGTCAACCACATTGGTGCCTGGAATCACAAAGGCCTGACCATGTAAGCAGGGGAGACTTCCTTCCCTGAAGGATATTAGTGAACAGGATCGCCTTTAAGACAATCATGCATCATTCATTGTCAACATGACAAATAGCAGCTGTTTTTATTGCTAGCGGAGAGATGTGTTACAGCAGCCTTTCCTCCTTCACTCCTCAGGACATAGGCAAAAATACAAAATTTCCAATGATCGCAAAAATAGCGAGGAGAGAAAAAAAAGATTGCTGCCAAAGAATCCTTTGAAATTGTCCTGAGAAATGCAAGATGAAAAGCTTCTGCAAAATGTCTCTTTTCAGCAATATTCACGTTCTCTACGACTAGTTTTTCTTTTACTCCAGATTTTAGTTAACTAATAGAATTTACATTCCTTAGCTACCGTGGTGGGATTTGAATTAATGTTCCCAGATCATTAGTCCAGGCTTCAGGATACTGGTCCAGCAACTTCACAAGTATTCTACCACACATGTAAAACTGTTCTGATTTAGCAAACTCAAACCATGCCAGGCTTTAATAACATTCTCCCGCCTCCACGGGTCACATAAGTGTGCCTCAGGACAATCCCTCATCTCTCATTCTGAATTCCAATTTTTGAGAAGATCTTCCCATCATGGTTTGAATGAAAGTTACTAAAACTTCCGGCAGCATTTAGTATATTCAACACCCGGATCACTCTCCCTCGCTCCTGGTACTTCCCATTTCTCACCCACCTTTCCTACAGGCATCTCCTGAAAATTGTCTTAATGAAATTCTAGATTGACTTTCCGTGCTTCCTCTTTGAGACTTTCCACCAAAATAAATCTCCTCACCTTCTCTGGAGGAAACTTGACCACATCCATGTTCTCCATGCTGCAATGAACCACGATTCTTGGTCGTGCACCTAAAGCAGGGCAACATCAAAAAGAAAACAGGTGAGGTGTATTCAAAATAACGTTGAGTCATGGACTTACAGTAACAGAGCTTCCACGTAGCAGACTGCACAAAACAAATGTCTGATTGGAAAAAAAACACTGCTGCTCAGTAAAAGAATTGATTATTGCATCTGCCATATGCAGCTCAGCTAACTGGGTGATTCTCGCCGTTCACTGCTAGCAACTCTTTAATTTCTTTTCAATTCTTGAAATCGCTCAATGTTTTTTTCATTCCCAAACTATATATCCAAAATATTTGATCTCAATGCTCCACCCTTCTACAGTGATGGTAGTTTGTCCTTCTGGCATCATATAATTCCTGCAGTGTAGAAAGAGGCCATTGGGTCCATCCAGTCAGCAGGGACCCTCCGAAAGAGCTCCCTACCGAGGCCCGATCCCCGTAATCCCACCTAACCTGCACATTCCTGGACACTGAAGGGCAATTTAGCATGGCCAATCCACCTAACCTGCACAGCCGGAGGAAATCACGCAGACATGGGGAGAACATGGGCAGCACGGCAGTTAGCACTGCTGTGTCACAGCGCCAGGGACCTGGGTTCAAATTTTAAGCTTGTGTGACTGTGTGGGGTTTGTACATTCACCGCCGTGTGTGTGTGGGTTTCCTCTGGGTGCTCTGGTTTCCTCCCACGGTTCAAAGACATGCAGGTTGGGTGGATTGGTAATGCTAAAATTGTCCCTTAGTGTCTAAAGGTTAGGTGCGGTTATGGGGATAGGGCGTTCTTTCAGATGGACAGTGCAGACTCGATGGGCAAAATGGCCTCCCTCTGCACTCTAGGGATTCTATGAACGGGAAAACTCCACACAGTCACCCAAGGCTGGGATCAAACCCGGGTCCCTGGCACTGTGGAACAGCGGCGCTCACCACTGTGCATCATTTCAGTGTGGACTTAATGCCAGCCTCGGTTATTCTTCAATCACCCTCATCTCAGAAAGAGAAATTCAACGTCGTACAGGTGTGACAGCTTTCTGTTGGGTGGGTTTGTGCGCTCTGCTGGATTACTCGAGTAACAATGGCAGCAGGGAATACAATCTTGCATTTCTACTGCCTGACCTCAAGGCTTCCCAGAGTTGTACTCACTGTGGCAATGTAAGAATGCAGCAGGCAATTTTGTGCCCAGCAACATTCCACAATAACAATGTGATTAACGACCAAATAATCTGTTAGTTGAGGGGTAAGCAGAGAGGTTCCCTTTTCTCTAGTGGGAAGTATTGTCGTGGAATCCTTTACGTCCAACTGAGGAGGTAGGCGGTTTAACATCTCATTTCTTTTTTTTTTTTAAATGGCATCTCCAACAGTGTGGTACGCCCATTGTACTGCACTGGAGTGTAGGCCCAGGTTTTAGACTCTCTTTTATTACATTTCTGTATCATCTTTCATTACATTTCTCTGTGTGTTTTGATATACTGCGGAGTGTAATATGTGTTACTCAATCCTTGGCTAATGAAGAGGTCTTCTGAATCTCGATAAAGAAGACTCGAACTCGTCCAGTAGTAACAAAATGTTTACTGAGCAACTATAACAATGAGCTCTTTACTTTAACATTGATATTAGTGATAAGGTTAACAAGATCTAGTAACTATGCTTGGCTACACTAACCATGTGAACTAATCTGATACTCCTGTGTCCGGCCCTCTAGTGATCATCTGGTGCTACTGATTACACCTTATGTACATGCACATACAGAGATCACTACAGGCTCAACACTCTGGAGAGGGACTTGAATCTTCCTGATTCAGAAGTGAGAGTGCTGCCCTGTGAGACACGGCTGAAAACAATAGGAGAAAGCTCTGTCCACCTCAGTACAAAGAAGGATTTCAGGTAATATAAAAGGGAACTGTTAACTAGACGCCAATTTTCTGCCAGACCTGGCCAAGATCAGTCGCAAATTGTAACAGCTGAGTGAGTGTTGGTTAAGTTACCATTCAGTCCCCAGGCTGATAAACAATCCAGGATGGTGTTGGGCTCTCAATAACATGCTCATCAATGCCATTGACAAGGGTATTTGCTCCAAGTGAATGAATTTAGCTGGGATGGAATTGCCAACATGCTTTTTTGGATTCATTTATCATTTCAGCGAAGTTGTGTAGTGGCACAGGAGGTGCCTTGCCAATAGCAATCAGGAACGGAGCAGCCTACATTTATTGATGAATTCCTCTACTTTCCAAGTGTCTAATTTGTTCAGCTGTAAAGGCGGAAAGTGTCTAATGCCCACGAGAGATCGGGAGGACCGTGTCTCAGAGCTTTCAGCATGACGCTGAATGCAGATTCATCAAATTCCTGAACGCACTACACCATAACGAATGGTCAAACCATTGAGAATAATTTAAACTCCAAAGCCTGTTCATTAGGGAAACTAATTACACGGACTGGGGTAAAATCCACTAGTCTTAGGCAGGATTTGGGGGACAATCCACATCCTCTGCTGTGGCTCAGCAGGTACCATAGAATTTACAGTGCAGAAGGAGGCCATTCGGCCCATCGAGTCTGCACCGACCCTTAGAAATAGCACCCTGCACAAGCCCACACCTCCACCCTATCCCCGTAACCCAGTAACCCCACCTCACCTTTTTGGACACTTAAGGGGCAATTTAGCATGGCCAATCCACCTAACCTGCAAAATAAATAAATGGTATTGACTTTGAACGAACTAACTGGTGTATCGGCTCTTTGATCAGTATTCGGGTTTGAACCTTGTGGCGGTATCGAAAGATATCTGGCGACTCTAAAACAAACGTAATTAGGATTAAGGAAGGCGACCATATTGACCACCATATTTAGAACCAAATAAATAGAGCAACAATGTTAATAAACATACAATGCAGAAGGAGGCCATTCGGCCCATCAAGTCTGCACCGACCCAATTAAGCCCTCACTTCCACCCTATCCCAGTAACCCCACCTACCCTTTTTGGACACTAAGGGGCAATTTAGCATGGCCAATCCACCTAACCTGCACATCTTTGGACTGTGGGAGGAAACCGGAGCACCCGGAGGAAACCCGGAAGGATGGAGGGGTTCTACAATTCATGGGCGTTATTCATTCTGCACTTTCGAGAATTGGATCACATCGAACATTAGGGGTGTTGGGGGCTGGGAGGATTGGGGGGAGGGGGGCTGTGTGTGTTAATGGTGACTATGGGTGACTCCTGATTCCTTTTTGTCATTTGTTTATGTTAACATGCGGGCCAATGTCTGGGGTTTGGTGGGAGGATGGGATTGTTGCTATTGATATGGGGATTGACATTACATTCGTTACTGATTATTGTTTATCGTTGGGTGTAAATTTGGGAGAAAATGTGAAAAAGGAGGAGAATAAAAAAAATATTTTAAAAAATAAAAATGTTAAGACTGCTCTGTCCCGGATTGCTACTGGCAAAGCACCTCTGTGGGCAGCACGGTGGCGCAGTGGGTTAGCACTGCAGTCTCACGGCGCCGAGGTCCCAGGTTCGATCCCGGCTCTGGGTCACTGTCCGTGTGGAGTTTGCACATTCTCCCCTTAATTGGAAAAAATGAATTGGGTACTCTAAATTGATTAAAAAGAAGAGAAGGTGGCGCTGCAGTCCGTGTGGTGTAGGTACACCCACAGTGCTGTTGGAAGGGAGTTTCTGGATTTTGGGGCAGCATGGTAGCCTTGTGGATAGCACAATTGCTTCACAGCTCCAGGGTCCCAGGTTCGATTCTGGCTTGGGTCACTGTCTGTGCGGAGTCTGCACATCCTCCCCGTGTGTGCGTGGGTTTCCTCCGGGTGCTCCGGTTTCCTCCCATAGTCCAAAGATGTGCGGGTTAGGTGGATTGGCCATGATAAATTGCCCTTAGTGTCCAAAATTGCCCTTAGTGTTGGGTGGGGTTACTGGGTTATGGGGATAGGGTGGCGGTGTTGACCTTGGGTAGGGTGCTCGGTGAGCCGGTGCAGACTCGATGGGCTGAATGGCCTCCTTCTGCACTGTAAATACTATGATAATCACTGCACAGTACAACTGAAATGATAAATGAAGCCAAAAAAAGGTGGTTGGCAATTCCATCCAAGCTAAATTCATTCACCCGGAGCATGTAAATGGCAGCAATGAGCATGTTATTGAGGGCCCAACACCATCCTGGAGTGTTTGCTCTTTATCAGCCTGGGGACTGAATGGCAACTTAACCAACACTCAAAAGTGCAACATTGGCTGTAAAGTGCCCTAGGCTGTCCAGAGGATCTGAAAATCATAACTGCAAGGGATTTGTGGCCAGACCGTTGAGGTGATGAAAGGGGAAAGTTCCTTTGGGTAGTAAGTCGGGGTTGGCAGAATAGCTGCAGAGGGATTTCCCTGGAGCAGAATCCTGAAAATCAGCGCCCGTCCTGGTCTTGATCTCTCCCGTCTCCCCCACCTTCAGTGGCGATCAGCAGCTTAGTGTGTGAAGTATTATGGAAGTACTCTGTACCGCACTGATTTACAAAATCTATTGCAGATGAATAAAGCTCCTAACTTGAAGTAGTAAGATTGAAAATGCAAGAGTACCCAATTATTTTTATTTCCAATTAAGGGGCAGTTTAGCGTGACCAATCCACCTATCCTGCGCATCTTTTTGGGTTGAGGGGGGGGGGGGGGGGGGGGGGGATGACCCACGCAGACACAAGGAGTGTGTGAAAACTTCACACGGACAGTGACCCGGGTCCTCAGCGCCGTGAGGCAGCAGTGCTAACCACTGCACCACCCTCCTTTTGGAAACAAGTTGTCACCCAAACAGTTTGTGATTGGCAGAAGTCACATGGAACAGGAGTGTGACACTGTAGCAGTTATGTCACTGAACTAACGAGGCAGAGATCCTGAACACAAACCAGATCCATGCTACGTGGCTCAACTTCAATGCCCTACAAAGATATCTTAACAAAAAAAGGCACTCAATCTTACTTTCAGAGCAACTGGGGACAGGTAATAAATACTGTACAGACTTGCCAGTGGCACACTTGCCCAGAGAACAAAGAAAATAGTCACAGCTATCCGACAGTGATATACAATCAGTATGAGATAAATAACTAATAGTGAACCAATGATATAATGTATGATTTGGGCGATCTGGGTCCATTCTCTGCTTTACGATTCATCCAGTTAGAATCGTCTGAAAATGGCTAAAAATAAAAAGTACTGTCCATATCATGCTAGAAGAATGTCATCCATTAGAATCACACTTAACATTCTCACTCCTGTGTTTCTCTACTAATTGTCTCCCTTCTCAGAATGCTAATTGGTTCTGAGCTGTCGGTGACAATAGTCCTCTGAACCACACTCCTTCTTGCAAGAGAACCTGTGCAGTGACTAGCTGCAAAATAGGAAGAACTTGCATTTATATAGTGCCTTCCTCGACCTCGACGTCCCAAGATTCTTCCTAGTCAATGCAGAAACCTTTGAAGTGTGTTGTAATCCGAAAAATGTGGCAACAAACTCACGCACAAACCTCCAAGGCCATAAATAACCTGTTAATTTGTCGTGTGGTACAGAATGCCTTGGCCGGCATGGTGGCACAGTGGTTAGCACGGCTGCCTCACTGCACAAGGTTTAATTCCGGCCTTGGGTGACTGTCTTTGTGGAGTTTGCACTTTCTCCCTTTTGTCTGCGTGGGTTTCCTCTGGGTGCTCCGGTTTCCTTCCACAGTCCAAAGATGTGCAGGTTAGGTGGATCAGCCATGCTAAATCATCCCTTAGTGTCCAGGGATGTGCAGGTTAGGTGGATTTATGGGAATAGGGTGGTGGAGTGGGACACTGTAGGGGGTTCTTTCAGAGGGTCGGAGCAGGCCCGATGGGCCAAATGGCCTCCTCCTGCCCTGTTGGGATTATATGGGTTTGGAATCTGATGGAGCTGGCTTCCCGACATCAATACACCATCACTCAAACAAAAAGTATTCACAAAGCAGGTTCATGTGGGCACCTCGAAATGAAAAGCTGTTATTAGAGAAATCAAGTTTAGAAAAGACCTGGATTTGCTCTTCGAAGCCAATGTGGAAAAGTTCAGGCACACTTGATCAAAGCAGCTTTTTATAAAGTTCATAAAGTTCTTTTTTTTTCCAAACATTAGGAAAAATGCAGATCCCCAAATGCAGCACCCCCCCCCCCCCCCCCCCCCATCCCCATCCCAAGTCACTTCCACATTGAGCAGGTTAAAGTTGTGAATAGGAAATCTCCAGACATAAAACTTGCATAGAAGCCAGGCTGAACAGCAAGTTGCTGCCTGAACTTACTGACCCAGGAGTTTCTGCTTTACGTACCTGTTGCCAGTTTGTGTGTTCAGTAATGCTGCCATGTGAAAAAACTAAATCTGCAGTTGTCAGCAGTAGTCATCCCCCCACTCCCCCCCCCCCCCCCCCCCCCCCCCCCCAGACGTCCATCAACAAAAGCGACACGTGGCATAAATCTGGCAGAAACACAACTATTCCAAAGCTGAAAGGTGCTGCCCACCTCGGCCTTTGACTCCAGCTACTG